>NW_026057584.1:66464604-66476366 GCF_023721935.1 Panthera uncia | reverse complement strand
AAAAAAAAAAAAAAAAGTTGCAGAGAACACTGTTTTATAGTTTTGTTCCCAACCAAGATGGCAAATCAAATCTTGCATGAGAACCAAATAAAGGTATTTCACATAATCTAACCAATAAAATTTTAGCTTCTCTATATGCTTTTTTGAAAAGTCATTTGAGAATATCCTCCAGCCCTCCCTCCCAAAAAAAGGAAAGGGAGAAGGAAGGAAGGAAGGAAGGAAGGAAGGAAGGAAGGAAGGAAGGAAGGGGAAGGGAGGGAAGGAAGAGAGAGAGAGAGAAAGAGAGAGAGGAAGAAAAGAAAAGAAAAACGAAAAGAAAAAGAAGAGAAAAGAAAAAGGAAAAGGAAAAGAAAAAGGAGAAGGAAAAGAAAGAGAAAAAGAAAACCAAGAAAGACATAGCATCCAGAAAACACTCACATTCATCTATGAATCTGCTTAGTGAGGAGTAACATCCTATCCTAGAATAGAATTTTTGTGGAGGCTGAAAATAGAATCAGTCCACATTGTAAGATGGAAACAAAGGATATCCACAAAGGAAATCTGATGTAAGTATCAAACATAAATGGAATAATTAATTCCTTTTTGTTTCCTGTTAATATGATGCATTAATTCATTTTTGAATGTTGAACCAATCTAGGCCATATTTTAATAACTAGTTTGAACAAGATAAGAAAAACAAATAATTCTTGTGCCAATATACCTTACAGCAAAAAGAAAAGTAAATAAATGTCAGTAAAGAGATCTTTACTCTTTTTTTGCTAAAGAAGTTAATTTTATGTGGGCAGAATTTAGCATTTTAAATACAAAAGAGAAAGAAGGGAAGTGACCAGAAGGCTGATATAACTTATTATGATTCTAACATCACTGTGGCTTTTATGCTTTCCTTCTGCCGATGGAATGACCAGTGATTTTCAGGTCTTCAGGAAGTGATCCTGAGGTTTATGTAAAATAGTTATTGGTTACACGTGTAGGACTTCTGGAACCTTAGTAGTATTTGACAAAACTTTGTAAACATATCCTGCATAAATCATAGAAATTCAGAGTAGAATAGAGCTAATAGCCTTCAGTTAGATCTTTCGAATTGGTCTCTTTATTCCTTCAGCCTCTGGTTCCTCGAGATCTTCAAAAACTTTGTGGGTAGAGCTCTGACCCTAATGGCTCTGTTTCAATTTCATAAGCTTTCATAGCCAAAAAAAAAAGGCTTCTTTATAACATGTATAAACTTTTTATAAAATTCCCAGACCCAGGCCTCATTTTCCTGTTTCCTAGACCATTATTTCCAAAATAGTGTTTAGAGGAACACTATTGTCCTGTTGGACCAGTGACACATGATTACATACCTACCAGAATGATTAAATTTAAAAGGCTAGTAATATTAAGTATTGGTGAGGATCTAGAGCTATAGCAACTCTCATATACCACTCATAAGAATGTAAATTAGTACAATCACTTTGAAAAACATCTTGGTACTATCAACTAAAGCTGAACCTAAATTTAGTCTGGAAGCCAATGAGTTCTATTCTTAGGTATATACTTGACAGAAATGTGTGCATATATGCAAGAATGTATAATACAAGAGTACAGCACTATTGAGAATCACTCATAAGAAATAAGAACCCAACATCCTTCCACAGGAGAATGGATAAAATAATTATTATATATTCTTAGTTCATGATATTGTACATGGATGAAAATGAAGGAACTAAAACTACTTCCGGAAACATGATGAATTTCACAAATAGAACACTGAGCAGAAAGAAGGCAGACACACATAAATAAGACATTGTGGGTCTTCTTATTAAATTTAAAAACAGGAATAATGAATTTTAATATTAGAAGTTAGGGGCGCCTGGGTGGCTCAGTCGGTTAAGCGTCCGACTTCGGCTCAGGTCCTGATCTCGCAGTCCGCGAGTTCGAGCCCCACGTCGGGCTCTGTGCTGACAGCTCAGAGCCTGGAGCCTGCTTCAGATTCTGTGTCTCCCTCTCTCTCTGACCCTCCCGCGTTCATGCTCTGTCTCTCTCTGTCTCAGAAATAAATAAAACGTTAAAAAAATTAAAAAAAAAAAAGAAGTTAGAATAGTGAATTCTCTTGAGATAAGGTAGACTTTGGCAAGGATTGGTTCACATTGGGGATGATCTGGGGGCTGCTATAATCTTATTTCTTCACCTAGGCGGAGATAACACAGGGATTCACTTCATGATCATTAATTGATTCAAACATTTATG
The DNA here is from genome assembly GCF_023721935.1 of Panthera uncia. Classification (NCBI taxonomy): domain Eukaryota; kingdom Metazoa; phylum Chordata; class Mammalia; order Carnivora; family Felidae; genus Panthera; species Panthera uncia. The sequence goes on along the minus strand of NW_026057584.1, from coordinate 66,474,140 downwards.
TTTGGGACACTTTTTTATATGTGGGTTAGACTGAATTTTTTTTAAAAATGCACATTAAGGGTTTAACAGTTGTCACTTCTCATGGGAGAAAGGGAATGATGAAATGTATGGAAATTTCAGGATTTTCTCTGTATATTTCTGTTCTGTTTGAAACTTGTGCAATTATATGTGTGTGTTTATTACTAGTGTAATTTAAAAACATTTAAGAAATTAAAAAGGAGTGTGTGGGACCCTCAGTAGTTTGAGCAGCCGACTCTTGGTTTCAGCTCAGGTCATGATTCCAAGGTCCATGGGATCCAGCCCTGCATTGGGCTCCTTGCTGAGTACAGAGCCTGCTTAAGATTCTCTCTCTCACTTCCTCCACCCCTCTTGCCCACTCTCTCTCTAAAATTAAAAAAAAAAAATTAAGACATTAAATATATACCTTCATGCCATTTACACTTACTATCTCTCAGTTGTTCCCTTTTGAGTCTAGAATGGATCCCTTCTTCTGTTTGAAGAGCTCCTACGGTCTGTTTTCTTCTAAAAGGCCTCATTCATGCTCATATTCAGATTTAGTGCTTCTGCCTTTAGTCACCCTGGTAGCAAAGCTACCTACCACTTTGCTTGCATTTATTTTTATTATTATCAATTTAAGTAAACATAATTCACATTATGTTCTCTGTGCCTTTACACCTATATAGTCCATTTTAGATCTTAATCTCCTGCTGGTAAATACTGACACTAACTCATGTTTGCCCAGTGTTTCACGTATAAGGTGTTGTAAATTACAAAAAGGAATAATGGTCTTCTTCTGATAAAAGATAAAATGCAGTACTTTTACATGCATTACATCTTTTTCCTTTATAATATCTCCAAAAGTTGAAAAGTATAGATATTTTTCACATTTTTAAGGTGATAAAAATTGGTACAGAAAAGCAAAATTACACAGTGTTAAGAATTGGTCTAACAAACAGGATAATTGTCAATTTAAAGTCTACTCAGTAGGCAAAGTGATTTTATATCAAGGACTCAAATATCTCAGATATAATAAGTGTCAAATATTATCTATTAGGTGTGCTTTGATTCAGTAATATTAAAATATTTTACCCTTATATAAAAGAATAATTCAGTAAAAATACTCTACTTTCAAGTGGTTTCCAATAGATTCCTCTCCATGTTGTTACTATACGACTATGTAATTGCAATTTTCTGAAGGTACGTTGGCCACTATACCTTTTTAGTTGCTATTCCCTTGGTTTGAAATTTCTTTCATTGCCCTTATCATCCCCATTTCCCTCCAGTACCTGGTCACTGCTATTTATTCCTAAAGACTCAGGATAATAAACTTGATATCCTGTCCTTCTCTCCCCATAAGTGGTTTACAAATCCTCATCTACATTCCCCAGAGTATATAGGTAGCATTCTTTTATTTGTTTTTTTTATCATATTGTATAGTAGTATTTTTCATACTGCATTATAAATATTGGCTTGTCTGTCTCCAACCATCCTATTCAACACTCTCCTATACAAGTCTGAGTTCCTTGAGAGCGAGTATTATACCTTTATATTTCCTTTTCTTTATTAATACAATGCCTGGCACATAGTAGGTGCTCAATAAATGTCTGTTATGCATAGGATGGTATTGTGTGACTATAGATTCCTTGGTGTATTATTTACCTCTTTCATTTAGAAAGCCAGTAATGAAGAAAGCCTTGTCATTTAATACCAGAGTTAGAACAAGATTTTACTCTGTTTTTAAAAGGTAGGCAAATTTATTCCACCTCACCAATAGTGTGACAACTGTGGTAACTTATACCTAAGTGCAAAGTATCAACTTACCTATAACTTTTCAATATTACCTTTCATGCTAATTGGAAGTAAGAATATGTCATCCATTCAAATGACTAAATATTCTTAGATGCTTGAAAATCCCTTTTGTTTACCATGGATTTCATTATGACAGAAGACAGATGTGAAGCAGATATGGCCAGGAATTGGACATACACTTTTCTGCTTCTCTCAGGAAAGATCACTGGATAATCTGTTTACCCATATGCGCACATACTCTCCACTCTAGGGCTTTGTGACTAAGCAACAGGCTTTTTTTTTTTTTTTCCTACACAAACTTTGTTAGTGTGACACTGTCAGGGTGTCAGATCAGCTAAGCCAAAGGGAAAAATAGTGTTGTTTTTTCCATGAGCTCTTAGCATCTAGTGCTAATTATAAGCAAGCACTTAGAAAATTCACTTATACAATTAGAAGTGAATAATTATACTCGTTCTGTCTTCTAAAAGTTGATGCATACAAGTAACTATGTCCAAATCTATACATGATTAAGTCAATATGAGAACAATTAAATTGTTAATTTAATATGCTCTCTTTTATTTTTTGACAATATTTATTTGACCTTACATTACATTTTTACTTTTTGTTTAACATTTTTCAACTTTACCACAATAAAATAGGAAACCCTACTTAGATATATATCCTCTGCCTAGAGAGTGTACTCTTTGAAAAACTTTATTTTATGTGAGATGTATTTTTATTTACATTATCAATTTTAAAAGAGGAATTTCACCAAAAAAATTCCTCAGAGTTTGTATGTTCTCTTTATTGGTAATCGAAGGAATTATTTTTTAAGCACTTTAAGCACAATTGAAATTATATATTCATATTTCAGAAAATTACTCTAGGTTTACAAAGGTAAATAGACTAATGCAATTGTCCAATGTGCTATGTGCAGGGACACTGGTTGTTAAGAAAACATGAATATAGGGGGTTAGTTGGACGAATTAGGAGATGCTAATGAGGAGAAAGCTAGAAAAGGAACAAGGCACAGCATTTTATTAAGGCACTCCATCTAATAGACAGAGGCCAAGAGGAAAGGCAGAGAGAATCATAGAATGTTACTGTTGTAAACCTGAGAAGGAGAATGGTATGCATAAATTGATGGAAGTGGAGACGGACAAAAGAATTTGAATTTAAAAGGTATTATCGAGTTTATGTTGTGTATATGATTTTCAATCTATGTTCAGGTGTGCGAAAAATATTACAGATAGTAATTTCAACTTCAGTGATTACTAGGGCACCTTCACCCATCATATCAAAGTTCCAGAGTCTTTCATAGGACAGAGGCATGAAGGTGGAGATGAGGGGTTCAATCTTTGGTCATATATTTGCATAAGTTGCAATAATTCATGTATTCAATTAAATATTATTGAGTGCCTGCTGTTTGCTGGGAACTGCTTTTGGTGCTTAGAACATAGCAATAAACAAAACAAAGATCCCTGCCTTCATGAAGCTTATTTTTAGGGCGAGGAGATACAGACAATATATAATAATCATAATAAATTAATTAGATATAATATGTTAGAAGATGATTAGTGCTGAGTAAAGAAATAAAAATTAAAATGTAGTGAAAGGGATTAGAGTAGTTAATGGAGGGGTGACTGGCTGTCTCAGTCGGTGCAGCATGCGACTCTTGATCTCAGGGTTTTAAGTTCAAGTCCCGCGTTGGGTGTAGAGATTACTTAAAAATAAAATATTTTAAAAAATAGTCAAGGGTTTGGGGGATTATAATTTGAAGCTGGATTATCATACAGAATGGTTTATTAAGATTATAACATTTAAGCAATGGCTTGTATCTTTGACAAATTTTGTCCTAATATTTTATGAAGTTGGGAATCTTGGTGCTTGTGTTTACATCTTTTAGGTATAAAACTCAGCCATTCCTATTTAGGTCTTGGTCCCTTTCCAGACTGCTACTAGAGAAGAGGACCCAAATTTCTGTTTTTCAAATATCTACTGCTCTCAATCTAAGCATCAGTTTAAGGGATCTCTGTTGAGATCCCTTGTTCCACTGTACATTTATGACCTCTTATTTTCTACTTAGTTTTCCAGCTTCAGTAGTTGTGACAAATTTTGGGGTACATTTGTTGTAAACCTTATGTGCTTTCTCAGAGTACCTTGCAACTCTCCTTCTTTCTCTTGCTTGCTGTCTACCTAGACCAGGTTTTCCTCCTTTGGACTAGAAACAAACACTATAATATTCAAGGTAGGGCATTTATTTTCCTGAGTGGCTGCTGAGTGACTAGATGATGCAACACAGAAATGCAGGTAGTTAGCTTTCCATGGCATCAAACTTGACCAAAAGTAGTAAGTCCTACTGAGTTTCCAAACCAAAGCATGAAAGAGATACCACATTTCCTTACATTCTATGAACATATTTTATTTAGACATATTTTATTTATTTATTTATTATGGTGCCCCATCCAACTGAAGTGACAGGAAATTCAAACCGTTACTTTTAGGATTTGTTGTCTCTCTCTGCCATCACCCAAAAGTGATGTCTCCAAGGTCTTACCCAATGTCATTAGCCTTCTATTTAATCAGTTTGCTTATTAGGTTTTTATTGATTTAACTATCTGTCCTTCAACCTCTCTGATACCGTGGTATAAAATATATGACCGTAAAAATACAATGTCTAATATTTTTAGTGGGCATAGTGACTGGCACTGTTAAGTGCTTCACATGTATTATTTTCATTTAATCCTCACAACTCTATGTGGTAAGTGTTGATATTGTTTTCATTTCATTTTTAAAGATGTAGAAATTGAGGCTCTAGGAGGTCAAGTAATGTGACCGAGATTACACAGCTGGTGAATTTGGGATAAAAAATGTCAGTAGTTACTGAGGTTTGATTCTTATGGTAAGGAATTTGGAAGAACTACTTTGCTCCCTTTTTGCATTTATTATATATAAGCATGTATTATAATTGTTAAATATTGAAATCACCTGGTAGATTGTAAGTTTCATGGAAGCATAAATATCTTACGCGTCCTTGTAATCTCTAAATTTTATAATGTAGTCCCTTGTATGCAACAGTTTATGTTTTAAACAATTACGGAAAAATTGGGACAAAACCATAAAATAAATTACAATCAGATATCTCTGAAGAAATTATTACTTCTTTGACAACAAAAGAGGTAATACATTTTGTAATGCTGCAGCATTTCTCATCTGAGACCTAATTAAGGAACTTGGGGGAAAAGTGGTAAAATTAAAAGCCACAGACAGCAGGAGTGCTGTCAGAAATTTTTAATTGTTAAGTGTGGAGACAAATAATTTTAAAAATGGAGGATACAGAGTTCATGGGTAATAATTCTCAAAACTGACCCAAATGAAAAGGGTAGCAATGGCACAATTGTTAACAAAGACAAATCCTGTAGGGAAATGCCAATTGTGTTAATAGTGTTTAAGCCTGAAGAACAGAAAGACAAAGCAGTAATTTTAAGCATACAAAGTTTGGTTCTGTGTAGAGAAACTATAATTTACCAAAGATCTACTCAATTGTATGGATAGATCGAAACAATTCCCATCTCCCCCTCAATAGCTAATGTGAAGTATCTTTTAAAATCTTTTGGAGGATGACTGCATATTTATTCTTCTTGCAATAGATTATCTCTAGCAACACAATTTTTTTTTTTAAATCTCTAACTGGAAAATGATAGTACCTTTACTTCCCTTGCAAATTGTTCCTCCAGCTAGAGACATTTGGCAATGTGTAGTCTTCTAGAAAAATCTTTCCTTCTGTTAACCAGCAAGACAGGTGGCACTGGCTTTGGTCCCTGTTGCTATGGGTCACTGCACACCTGGACCCAATTGTTTAGCCTCAAGGAGAGCAGGTGGGATGAGGGTGGGCTGTCCTGCAGGGCGTAAATGGACTTAGCACAGTGCTTTGCTCCTGCGCCAGGGAGCCTCGCCGAGCGGGTGGGTGGGCACAGGCCCTGGGAGGCTCGAGAGGGAGCCAGATAGGACTGATAATGCAAACACAGACTTTAGATTCTAAAATAATTCCTGGCAGTAAGTGGGGCTTGGCCGCCGCTCACACAGTAGTTAAATGCTGGTTAACACCAAGGCAGGTGCTCAGCATAGGCTGGACAGTTGTAAGCACTTGGATAAATATCAGTTGTTGATTTATTCTGTCTTAAGAGTGTCAGTTTCCCAGCCTTCAGGTAGATATACTAATTTATTCCATCTAGCCTATTATTTATTTACTTACTTACGCAGGTTTAAGAACACAGCAGGGGAAGGAGCAGCAGGTTAAAGCAAAGATGTGGGTCACTTGATCTGGGTAGGTTTGTAAACAAATAACAGTGTAGAGCCTGATTATCTCTATCTCTTAGAGATAGATAACATCAAGGTAAGAATCATGTCATTCATCTATGCTGTTTGGTTATTATGATAGATCAGAGACATGCTTAGTGTGTTCTATGTGAGGAATGTAATATATAATACCATTATTAACGGCTACATTGAGACAGGGAACTTCACCTTTGAAGTTTAAGGAATCATTTGTGACAGTAATTTTGACATTTTAAAAATATTGAAGCTTACTCAATAGGTATTTATTGGGGGCACCTGGGTGGCTCAGTCGGTTAAGCGTCCGACTTCAACTCAGGTCATGATCTCGCAGTCCGTGAGTTCGAGCCCTGCGTCGGGCTCTGGGCTGATGGCTCAGAGCCTGGAGCCTGCTTCAGATTCTGTGTCTCCCTCTCTCTCTGCCCCTCCCCCGTTCATGCTCTGTCTCTCTCTGTCTCAAAAATAAATAAACGTTAAAAAAATTTAAAAAAATAAGTATTTATTGAAAGCCTAAGATACGCCACTCATTCTGCTTGATGGTGAAACACGAGTAAGAATAAAACCTGGCCCTGACCTCAAGGAGCTTACAGACAAGGGAGGGAGAGTGATAACACAGCAGTTTTAACATGATGCACATCTGAAGATGAGGGAACGCACAGGTGCTAGGGGACATCTGACTGGAAATTCTCTGTAGAGAAAAGGCTTTCCTTCTTTTTTGTGTTAAATATAAGTGGATTCCCAAATGGGATAGCAGGCTTTAAAATGTGTAAATATCCTGAAGTCAATCACCTTATACAGAATTATCTCTGTGAAGTGTATTAATGGATGCCTCTAGAAAACTGTGTCAGAGGAAATCGTGGGCTATATTGCCACCATGTGCATTTTAGAGTTTTGTGGATTAAAAGTGACAGAACCCCTTTTTAAAAGAACTCAAGACAAAAGGGGGCAATAACAAGGTCATGAACTAAAACTTGTAGGAGTTAGAGGTGCTTTGGGCACATGTGGGTCCATGTCCTGAAATGATGGCGTCTGGAGTCTTTCTGTCCATCTTTGTCTCAGTTTTCTTCTATGCTGCCTTCCTTCTTAGACAGGCTGTCTGCATACAGTGTAATTCCTGGCTCACATCCAACCAGATTCAAGAATAGTGAGAATGAATACACTTCATTACCCAGTACACTAGCAGAAATCTCAAGATCAGCCCTATAACTTCTGATTGCGTCAAGTGTCCAGCCCCGACTAATCACAGGGATCCAGGAGAATGTGTTGCTCCAAACTACCAAACCTGGATCACATGCCACCTTTGCAAAGGATAAAGTCAGCACACCTAAGTCAGGTGGATAACTACTATGACAGGTAGTTATCTATGGGAAATTGGGAGCTCTTAATATTAGTAAGAGCTAGTTGCCTGGCAAAGCAGCTACTAAAACTCCATGGGTTTCTTTTTTTTTTTTTTTTCTTTTTAAGTCGTTTTCACACCCAGCGAGGAGCCCAATGTGGGACTTGAACTCATGACCCTGGTATCAAGACCCAAGCTGAGATAGGAGTCTGACACTTTACCGGTTGAGCCACCCAGGCACATCCCCCATGGGTTTCTTTTTAATTGAACTTTTTTTTTCTTTTGAGATAATCATAGACCCATGTTTTTTAAGTGTTAAATACTTTCCTCAGATTTAAAAAAATTAACATTGGTGGGGTGCTTGGTTGGCTCAGTCGGTTAAGTGTCCTACTTTGGTTCAGGTCATGATCTCGCTGTTCCTGAGTTCGAGCCCCGCATCAGGCTCTGTGCTGACCACTGAGAGCCTGGAGCCTGCCTTGGATTCTGTGTCTTCCTATCTCTCTGCCCCTCCCCTGCTCGCTCGCCCGCTCTCTCTCTCAAAAATAAATAAACATTAAAAAAAGTTAATACTGATTTGCTCAAACTTCCTAAGCTACTCTTAAAACCTGATGTTTTAATAAATTATTAAAGGAAATTTCCAATTTGTATTTGAAATCAGCATGCCTTTCCAAACATGAAAAGAGCCCCTAGTTTCCAGTCCTAGATTTGCTACCAAAAAACGGTGTGGTATGAAGCAAATCACTTGAGTTTTCTCAGCCTCAGTGTTCTAATCTGTAAGTGTAGTAATTTTCCTGGTCTTACCTCTTTCACAGGATTGTTGGCAAGATACATGGAATGGCAACATGGGTGTTAAGCTGTGAACTACTATATTTCTTCGCAAACTTTATTTTTTCAAGCACATATTTTTACTCGACTTTGTGTAGAGAGGTCTTTCCACTGTATTATTTCTACCTCTTATACATACGTAGAAAACATTAGAAAACATTAATATCTAAATTGATAATTCAGCGTCCTATTCTATCAAGAAAACTAAGATTTGGATTTTGAATTTTTCATACTCCTCTGGTTCCTCTACTTGCAATGGCTTTTTATTGCTTATTTGTTAATTATCTAGAAGTTAGCCCTACTTATTCCATTGTTTGGAAGGCTTTGAATAAAGATAATCTTTCTGTTAGTAGCTAGGTAGCTACTAAAATGCCCGAAGAAATTATATGCAACAGCTCCCATTCAGGAGTTTTAGGAATAAGTATATTTATACACATAGTGACACTGTAAATGCTAGACCATCAATATGTTTACAGAATATTCACGACCAAATAATACATTGAACAGCCATGGTTCACAGAGTATTATACCAAAGACAACTCTATTTTTATCTTCAGTGTTTCTTTTTTAAAGATATAGAGTGGAAGAATTTCTTCCTGTGTTTATGGTTCAAATCTTGGACATGGTCAATAATTTGGGGGTCACTCTTAATTAATTTAAAGTCTTGTACTCTCATTTTGTAATAAACATATTCTCAATTCACTAACTATTTGTGTCTAGGCCACTTAAAAAATAAAATTTTAACTTGATTTAAGTTTAAAAGTTTCTCCTCTGGTGGAAACAGAAATGCAGTCCTCTTTCCCCTCCTTATGATTCCGCCTCTCCTCTAGCATGCCACACTTGGGCTTTGAGCCTTGCAGGATTAAAAATGGGAGAGATGGAAAGCGGAAGAAAAGTTCTTACTTGGCTGGTGAGGTCGTAAGACTGTTTCATCATAATATATTAGGAATTGCCAAATGTTTAGAGGTGATTCCTTCTTTCAAGAGTGATTCTTCAGAGGGAATATTTGAGAATATTTGACTACCCTTCCCTTCTCAAGGACAATGCATCCCCTGGAAAATGCTGCTTCCTCAGCTCCTATTTTTCTGGTGACCCACTTCATGCAGGTTACTTATCGATATCTCACTGCCTTTTCCGGTGGACAATTGAAAAGGTTTAAAACTGATTCCACACTGATTCTTTCTACCATGTGGAAACTCCTAACATTTCTTTCTTTCTTTCTTTCTTTCTTTCTTTCTTTCTTTCTTTCTTT
>NW_026057584.1:66387853-66464594 GCF_023721935.1 Panthera uncia | reverse complement strand
TTTCTTTCTTTCTTTCTTTCTTTCTTTCTTTCTTTCTTTCTTTCTTTCTGCCTAACAATTTATGGAGATAGACTCCAATCCTTGTGCAGGAACCACTTCTCATGTTTTGCAAAAGCAGCATCTGCAAAACAGCACTTTAGATTTTTTTGTGCACTATGCCTGATTAAATGCTGGAGACTAGTATCAACCTCCTTGATTGATTCTTTTGAAGTATCTATTACTATGCTTGAAGTGAGACAGGGTTGCCTCCATCTTTCTCTCTTGCTAGAGAGTGTTTTGGGAACTAATCAGTAGAAGTTTCAAAGATAATTTTCATCAAAACTCCCCTGTAAATTCCACAGACCAAATTTTGTTTCTTTGAGGTACAGGGCTGTAAGAGTCATGAAACTTCATTTAGATATGGATGTCTGGAATCTTCTTTGGACTACATAGCATTGCATTTATTTCTTAGGTTGAAATTTCCGTTCTTTTTTTTTTTTAATTTGAGAGAAAGAGAGCACAAGTGGGGGAAGGGGTAAAGGAAGAGAGAGAGAATCTTAAGCAGCCTCCACATTCACTGCAGAGCCAGATAAGGGGCTCAACCCTACAATCCTGGGAGTAGACCTGAGCTGAAATCAAGAGTGTGATGCTCAATGGACTGAGCCACCCAGGTGCCCTGGAAATTTCCAATTTAAATATTCTGATTCACCTACTTTGTTTAATCCACACTCATTTTATCTCCAAATCCTTTGCAGTATGCTGTTCATCTGTATAAAGCCCCACCATTTCACTAATTCTCCAGTATCTTCTTAATCCACCAGACTTTCACCATCAAAATTGATTAGGCACTCCAACAATTCTGTCCTTGTTATATGACTGTGTTTGCAAAGTGTTCTTATATAGCAATCGGCCTAGCATTGTGTATATCATCACCGACAAGCAGCATGATGTAAATATTTAACTGTCAATAATGCAGTGCATTTTTCTAAGATTGAGTAGCTTGAGCAATTTTTCTTCACTAATTAGAAATTTTTCCTACAAATTCCCAAATTTTAGTAATAACTTCAAGAATAAATAAAGATTAAGGAAGTATATTTTACCTCTTTAATTAGTTGACAGTTTTTAGTAATTGAGTGATGAAGAGTATTAAACAAAAAATAGACAAACTCACCAGCAAGAAATAGCCATTATTATAAATTGGATTTCTCATCTTCAAAAGTCCCACCTCCAAACTCCAGAGTCTGACAGAACTAAAACCACAGTCATTTAAATCAATTAAGTTTTTGATCACCCCTAATGATTAGATAGAAAAGATCTGCCAGGAAAAAAAACAAAGCCTATTCTGATTATGATTGGTTGGTGACATGGGAAGGACTAATGATTCAAGTTGTAGACAAACTCCAATTACACACACACACACACACACACACACACACAGAGTTTTAACTAGAAAGAAATATTAAATAGCTTCTAGAAACTTTAGTCATACAATTCTATGTGTTAACACAATAGCAAGCTAGCCCCTAACGAAGAAAGCATTGAAAAACTTCATTTTATAAATGATAAACTTGGGGAAGTAAATGAGGTGACAAAGCAAGGTTGTCTGGCATGTCCCTTTCACAAGTTGCAGGCATTGCATTTAGATAACACATTCTATTGGACAATCTTCATCCCATTTTGAATATGAAGGTCGATTGCAGGAAGCATAGAAAACATTTTCCTAAAGGCTTAACTCACAAGGTGTGTCCTGAGCATTAGCAAAAGCAAAGCCCAGTGCATGGTAAGAGCAAATAAAATGAGATTGCCATTTAATAAACCAAATCTCTAATTGAGTACAAGAATTTCAAGTGCTAGAACTGAAACCACTTTCTGAGAGCTATCACGTATCTGATAATGTTTTCCCTGAGCACTTGCAAATAAAAAGGTTTCGTTAATATTGTGCTATCCCATTTATGTGTTTTACACAGAGTTAAATCAATCACATTAGTAATCAATATCATTTAGAAAGAAAAGATATTTGGTAAGCTAGCCTCAATTTATGATTTATTCTTACATAGGGTCCTTAGTTGACTGTGAAAAAGACTGCCCAGTTTTTTTGTTTCTTTGTTTTTTGTTTTTGTTTTTGTTGTTGTTGTTGTTATTGCTTGCCAAAAAGCAGGCAATTTTAAAAGCACTGATATGAAAACCAGTCAGGATTATTTGGTCAAGTGATAGACTACCCACTCATAACTGACCTAATCAGAAAGACTTTATGTCTCAGAGAACTGGAAAGTCCAGAGGGTGCTATGGCTTGAGGCAAGCCTGCACTCAGGGGATCAATTGAAATTGCCTGGACCCAATCTCTATTCCAGCAATCTCCTTTTCTTTCTTTATTGGTTTTATTCATAGATTATAGCCTCCTCTCTTATGCCAAGATGGCCTCCAAGAGATCCATGTTTACATCCTCACAACTCTAGTCCAGTTAAAAAAGATGTGTCCCTCTCTTCAGACAATTCCAAAACTTTGATATTTCAATCCACTGGCTCTGATTGAAATTCATGTTCAATCTTGATCCAGGCTTCATGTCCAAAGGGTACAGGATCTTGACAAAGTCTAAGTTGTAATACCACACCAGAAGCCAAAGGCAGTTTTAGTATTCCATGGACTACAGGTAACAAAAGTTTGGGCAATAAATATCTCTATAGAAAATTTGGGGTGCAGGCATAAGAAGATGAAGGGATATGTGCAGAGTGGCAAGTACAGCAACTACCCATTACAGAGTTTTCTACTGTTTGTCCATCTCGGAAGAGGATGATGAAGCAAAGACAGGATATCTTGTGGTGACATCTAAAAGCAACTAAAATTACATTCCCTGGAAATAGTTCTATGAAAGTTTATGACTTGTAGGGAATATTTTTGTGGCAGCTGAACACAGAAATAAGTGGAAAGTCCCTCTCCCTAGCCAAAATTCAGATAAATTTTTAACTAAACTCTATTATAGTTAGGCTGTATCTTCCTATGTCTTGCTATGCCTGTGATTAAAAACAATAACTTGTACATACAAATCACAGTTCTTAGGATGTTTCCCCATTTGTCATTTCATCTGAAATATTCCCCCCAGAAGTTTTCTATTTTATTAGCTAAATTAAATTTTCCCTGCATAAATCCCAAAGTGATATATAGAGAGCCAAAGAGAATGATCACTATGATGTTTTAGTTTGAAGATTTATTCTAAGCAGCCTGAATGCTACATTTTCCTTTTTTAGATACAATTTTATTAAACCTGATCTGCCTCCTCCTAACGTTAAAGTTAGGTCTTTTTTATTAGAAGACCAAAACTGTATGTTTAACTCTATTAACCCTTCTATTTTCTCTTTGTAAGGTTTAACTCCTCATTTCACAGCGTATTGAGATATTTGAGGTCTAGTTTGTCATGTAGTAAACTAATTTCTGCATTCTCCTCTCCCTATCTCTCTAACATCTTATCTTCCATGGCTTGGGATTAAAATGAAACTTCAATGATTTGTTCATCTTATGCCATAACCCTCTCTGTTCAGGGCTTTTACTCATCCTCAATGTCAGACTTGGGTGGCATGCACCTGGAATTCTTGGAGCCAGGATTACTGATCTGGTTCTAAGTTGAAGATTGTGAGTGTGTTTTGGGAAGGACATAGCAAGAAAGGCCTCTAAATTCTTGATGTCTGGGTATAATGTGGCAGAGGAAGAGGAAAAAAGGTATTAAGTTTGGGTGAGAAGGAAAGAAGATTAAGTGTCATCTAGATGTTAAGTTTGGCCTGTGTGTTCTCTCGGTCTAGGAGAGATAGCAAAATGGATGACCAAGCCCTTGTTTAATCCTTGACCACTGAAGTTTAACTCTACCCTACCACTCCTCAGAAACCAATTTCCTTCGTTGGGGGTCACCAGTGTCTTATAATTACCGAATGCAAGGACATACTCCTGTTCTTATGTTACTTGATATTTCTGTTATGTTGCACTCTTGATTTTCTTTTCCATATAATTCTAGTCTCTGTTGTCTTCGGTGATAACATTTTTAAAATGACTTTCCTCTTACCCTAGTAGTTTTTGGTGTCAGTCTCTAGTCATCCAAGTCAGAAACAGAGGTAGCCTCAAGTTATTGCTCATATATATTCCTTCCTCAACACATTTGATTTTATTTTTAAACAACTTTATGGAGAAATAATTTTCATATGATACAATTCACTCACTTAAAATGTACAAGTTAATGGTTTTTAGTATATTCAAAGAATTGTGCACCTATAAATTAAAAAAAGATGTTTTAGAACATCTTTATCACTCCAGCAAGAAACCCCATATCTAGTAGCAGTCACTTTCCATTTCCTCCAGTCCTCCACTCCTGTATCTCCAGCCCTACACAACCACTAATCTGCTTTCTGTCTTTATCAATTTACCTATTGTGGATGTTTCAAATAAATGGGATCATATATTAAGTGATCTTTTGTGACTGGCTTCTTTTTTATTATTACTATTTTTTAATATGAGATTTATGATCAAATTGGTTTCCATACAACACCCAGTGCTCATCCCAACAGGTGCCCTCCTCAATTCCCATCACCCGCTTTCCTCTCCCTCCCATCCCCCATCAACCCTCAGTTTATTCTCAGTTTTTAAGAGTCTCTTATGGTTTGGCTCCCTCCCTCTCTAACTTTTTTTCTTTCTTCCCCTCCCCCATGGTCTTCTGTTTAGTTTCTCAGGATCCACATAAGAGTGAAAACATGTGGTATCTGTCTTCCTCTGTATGACTTATTTCACCTAGCATAACACTCTCCAGTTCCATCCACGTTGCTACAAAGGGCCATATTTCATTCTTTCTCATTGCCACATAGGAATCCATTGTGTATATAAACCACAATTTCTTTATCCATTCGTCAGTTGATGGACATTTCTGCGCTTTCCATAATTTGGCTATTGTTGAAAGTGCTGCTATAAACATTGGGGTACAAGTGCCCCTATGCATCAGCACTCCTGTATCCCTTGGGTAAATTCCTAGCAGTGCTGTTGCTGGGTTATAAGGTAGATCTATTTTTAATTTTTTGAGGAACCTCCACACTGTTTTCCAGAGCAGCTGCACCAGTTTGCATTCCCACCAACAGTGCAAGAGGGTTCCTGTTTCTCCACATTCTCTCCAGCATCTATAGTCTCCTGATTTGTACATTTTAGCCACTCTGACTGGCGTGAGGTGATATCTCAGTGTGGTTTTGATTTGTATTTCCCTGATGAGGAGTGACGTTGGCTTCTTTCACTTAGCATGATGATTCAAGATTTATCCATCATGCAGCATATATTAGTATTTTGTTCATTTTAATTGTCACATAATAGTCCATTACAGAGATATATCACGTCTTATCTATCCATTCATCAGTTCATGTACTTTTAGTTTTTTCCACTTTTGGGCTATTATGACTAATTCTGCTATTAGCATTCAGCTACAAGATTTTATGTGCAAGTATTTCTTTGTTATTCTCTAGCATATCCAAGAATGGAATGTCTGGGTCATATGGCACACATATGTTTAACTTTTTGAGGAAATGCCAAACTTTTCCAAAATGACTGCACCATTTGACATTACCATCAGCACATAGAAGGTTCCAATTTCTCCATATCCTCGCCAACACTTGTGTGTGTGTGTTTTAATTGTTATTATAGCTATCCTAGTGCGTGTGAAGTGGTATTTCATTGTGGTTGTGATTTGCACTTCCCTAATAATCAATGATGTTGAATATCTTTTCCTGTATTTATTTACCATTTATATATTTTCTTTGAATAAATATCTGTAAAAATCCTTTACCCATTGCCCATTTTGAGAGTGGAGATTTTTTGTTGTTGTTTTGTTTTGTTTTAAGGTTTTTTTTTTTCATTTTATATATTTTATTTATTTATTTTTAAGTTAAATTTTAGTTAGCATACAGTGCAATATTGGTTTCAAGAGTAGAATTCAGTGATTCGTGACTTACATACAACACCCAGTGCTAATCACAAGTGCCCTCTTTAATACACATCACCTATCTAGCCCATCTCCAACTCACCTCCCTCCATCAACCTTCAGTTTGTTCTCCATCATTAAGGGCCTCTCATGGTTTGTTTTCCTCTCTCCTCTTTATTTCCCCCTCCCCCTATGTTCATCTGTTTTTGTTTCTTGAATTCCACACGTGAGAGAAATCATATGGTATTTGTCTTTCTCTGACTGATTTCACTTACCATAATACATTCTAGCTCCATCCACATTGTTGTAAATGACAAGATTCCATTCTTTTTGATGACTAATATCCCAATATATATGCCACATCTTCTTTATCCATTCACCAGTTAATGGGCATTTGGCCTTTCTCCATAGTTTGGCTATTGTTGATAATGCTGCTATAAACATTGAGGTGCATGTATCCCTTTGAATCTGTATATGTGTATCCTTTAGGTAAATACCTAATAGGGCAATTGCTGGATCATAGGGATCCATCAATTTTAGTTTTCTGAGGAACCTCCATGCTGTTCTCCAGAGTGGCTGCACCAGTTTGCTTTCCCACCAGTAGTGCAAGAGAGTTCCCTTTTCTCCACATCCTTGCCAGCACCTGTTGTTTCTTGTGTTGTTAATTTTAGCCATTCTGACAAGTGTGAGGTGGTATCTTATTGTGGTTTTGATTTGTATTTCCTTGATGATGAATGATGTTGAGCATCAAGCATCTTTTCATGTGAGTGTTAGCCATCTGGGGGCCTTCTTAGAAAAGTGCCCATTTCTTAACTGGGTTATTTATTTTTTGGGTGTTGAGTTTGATAAGTCCTTTATAGATTCTGGATTAACCGTTTACCAGATATGTCATTTGCAAATATCTTCTCCCATTCTGTCAGTTGCCTTTTAATTTTGTTTATTGTTCTCCTTGCTGTGCAGAAGCTTTTTATTTTCATGAAGTCCTAATAGTTCCTTTCTGGTTTTGTTTCCCTTGCCTCTCACAATGTGTCTACTAAGATATTGCTATGGCTCATGTCAAAGAAGTTGCTGCCTGTGTTTTTCTCTAGGATTTTGATGGTTTCCTGTCTCACATTCAGGTCTTTCATCCATTTTGAATTTGTGTGTGTGTATGGTGTAAGAAATTGGTCCAGTTTCATTCTTCTGCATGGTGCTGTCCAGTTTTCCCAAAACCATTTGTTGAAGAGACTTTTTTTCCATTGGATATTCTTTCCTAATTTTTCAAGATTAGTTGACCATATAGTTGTAGGCCCATTTCTGGGTTTTCTATTCTGTTCCATTGGTGTATGTGCCTGTTTTTGTGCCAGTACCATACTGTCTTGATGACTATAGCTTTGTGATATAGCTTGAAATCCAGAACCATGATGCCTCTGGTTTTGTTTTTCTTTTTCCGAATTGGTATGGCTATTCGAGGTCTTTGGTGGTTCCATACAAATTTTAGGATTGTTTGTTCTAGCTCTGTAAGAAATACTGGTGGTATTTGACAGGCATTGCATTAAATGTGTAGATTGCTTTGGGTAGTATAGACATTTTAACAATGTTTGTTCTTCCAATCCATGGTCATGTAAGGCCTTTCCATTTCTCTGTGTCCTCTTCAATTTCTTTCATAACAGTTCTTGTAGTTTTCAGAATACAGACCTTTACCTCTTTAGTTAGGTTGATCCCTAGGTATCTTACTGTTTTTGGTGCAATTGCAAATGGGATTGATTCCTTGATTTCTTTTTCTGCTGCTTCATTATTGTTATAATGAAATGTAACAGATTTCTGCACATTGATTTTATATCCTGCAACTTTGCTGAATCCATTACTAGTTCTACCAATTTTTTGGCAGAGTCTTTCAAGTTTTTACATGGAGTATCATGTCATCTGCAAATAGTGAAAGTTTGACTTCTTCCTTGCTGATTTGGATGCCTTTTATTTCTTTTTGTTGCCTGATTGCTGAGGATAAGACTTCCAGTACTATTTTAAATAGTAATGATGAGAATGGACATCCTTGTCTTGCTCCTGACCATAGGAGAAAGGCTCTCAGTTTTTCCCCGTTGAGGATGATATTAGCTGTGGGTCTTTCGTATACGGTCTTTAGGATATTGAGGTATGCTCCATCTATCCCTACTTTGTTGAGATTTTTATCACGAATGTATGCTGTATTTTGTCAAATGCTTTTTCTGCATCTATTGACTGGATCATGTTGTTCTTATCCTTTCTTTTATTAATGTGGTGTATCACATTGATTTATTTGCAAATAAAGTGGTTCAATCTGTGTGAACCACTGGGCAGCCCAGAAATAAATCCCACTTGATCATGGTGAATAATTCTTTTAATGTACTGTTAAATTAGATTTGCTAGTATTTTACTGAGAATTTTTGTGTCCATGTTCATAAAGGATATTGGTCTGTAATTCTTCTTTTTAGTGGAGTATTTGTTTGGTTTTGGAATCAAGGTAATGCTGGCTTCATAGAATGAGTTTGGAAGTTTTCCTTCCATTTCTATTTTTTGGAACAGTTTGAGAAGAATAGGTATTAACTCTTCTTTAGATGTCTGGTAGAATTCCCCTGGGAAGCCATCTGGCCCAAGACTCTTGTTTGTTGGGAGATTTTTGATTACTGATTCAATTTCTTTGCTGGTTATGGGTCTGTTCAAATTTTCCATTTCTTCCTGTTTTAGTTTTGGTAGTTTGTAAGTTTCTAGGAATATATCCATTTCTTCCAGATTGCCCAGTTTTTTGGCATATAATTTTTCATAGTATTCTCTTGAAATTGGTTGTATTTGTGTGGTGTTGGTTGTGATCTCTCCTCTTTCATTTGTGACTTTTTTGCAAAAGTCCCTATTTGGGTCCTTTCTCTTTTCTCTTTGATAAGTCTGGCTATTGGTTTATCAATTTTGTTAATTCTTTCAAAGAACCAGCTCTTAGTTTCATTGATTTGTTCTACTGTTTTTTTGCTTGCTTGTTTCTATATCATTTATTTCTGCTCTAATCTTTATTACTTCTCTTCTTCTAGTCACTTTTGGCTTCACTTGGTGTTCCTTTTCTAGTTCCTTTAGTTGTAAGGTTAGGTTATGTATTTGAGACCTTTCTTCTTTCTTCCCTCTTAGAACTGCCTTCACTGCATCCCAAAGAGTTGGACTGTCATATTTTAATTTTCATTTGTTTCCATGTATTTTTTAAATTTCTACTTTAATTTTCTTATTAACTCATTCATTATTTTTATTTTTTTTTAATTTTCTAAATTTTTTTTATTTTATTTTAGAGAGAGAGAGAGAGTGCAAGCAGGGGATAGGGGCAGAGGGAGAGAGAAAGAGAGAGAGAGAGAGAGAGAGAAACTCAAGCAGACGCTATGCTCAGCACAGAGCCTGACACGGGGCTCAATCTCACAACCCTAGGATCATGACCTGAGCCAAAATTAAGAGTCACTCTACTGACTGAGCCACCCAGGCACCCTCCCCCACCATTCATTCTTTAGTAGGATGTTCTTTAACCTCCATGTATTTGAGAGATTTCCGATTTTTTTCCTGTGGTTGACTTCAAGTTTCATAGCATTATGGTCTGAAAATATGAATGGTATGATCTCAATCTGTGTGTACTTGTTGAGGACTGATTATGACCCAGTATGTGATTTATCATGGAGAATGTTTCATATGCACTTGAAAAGAATGTGTATTCTGCTCTTTTAGGATGAAATGTTCTGAATATATCAGTTAAGTCCATCTGGTACAGTGTGTAATTCAAAGTCATTGTTTCTTTGTTGATTTTCTGCTGTCCATTCCTATGAGTGGGGTGTTAAAATCCCCTACAATTATTTTACTATTATCAAAGAGTATTAATGTATAATATCAATTTCTTTATGTTTGTTATTAATTAATTTATATATTTGGGAGTTCCAAGTTGGGGAAATAAATATTTATAATTGTTAGACCTTCTTGATGGATAGTTGATATAATGATCTTAATTATGATACAATGGCTTTCTTCATGTCTTGTTATAGTCTGCTTCAAAATCTAGTTTATCTGATATGAGTGTGGCTGCCCCGGCTTTCTTTTGACATCCATTCACATGATAGATGGTTCTCTATCCTCTCACTTTCAATCTGTAGGTGTCTTAAGGCCTAAAATGAGTCTCTTGTAGGCAACATACAGATAGATCTTGGTGTTTGTTTGTTTGTTTGTTTGTTTTATATCTATTCTGATACCTTGTCTTGTGATTGGAGTATTTAGTCCATTTACATTCAGAGTGGCTATTGAAAGATATGAATTTACTGCCATGGTGTTACCTCTAGAGTTGGTGTTTCTGGTGTTGCTCTCTGGTCCTTTCTAGTCTTTGAAGCTTTTGGTCTTTTTCTTTTTCACCACTCAAAGAGTACCCCCAAATTTCTTGCAGGGCTGGTTTAGCGGTCACAAACTCCTTTAGTTTTTGTTTGTCTGGGAAAGTATCTCTCCTTCTATCTGAATGACAGCATATTTTTCCCGTATTTTTGGCTGCATATTTTTCCCATATCCTGGCACTCCTTTCGGGCCTGCCAAGTTTTCTGTGGACAGATCTTCTGTGAACCTGATTTGTCTTCCCTTTTGGGTAAGGACTTTTTTTTCCCCTTGCTGCTTTCAGGATTCTTTCTTTGTCTGAGTATTTTATGAATTTGATTATGATATGCCTTAGTGATGGTCAGCTTTTGTTGAATTTAATGAGGGTTCTCTGTGCTTTTTGGATTTTGATGTCTGCATCCTTCCCCAGATTAAGAAATACAGTATGTATTCCTTATCTTTCTCTTCATCTTCTGAGACTCCTATGATACAAATGTTATCATGTTTTAAAAAGTTACTGAGTTCCTTAAGTTTACCTTCATAATCCATTACCTTTCTTTCCCTCTTCTTTTCAGTTTCATTATTTTCCATAATTTTTTCTTTTATATCACTAATTTGCTCCTCTGCCTCATCCATCTTGTTTTTATGGGCTCCATTTGAGTTTGCATCTCAGTTATAGCATTTTAAATTTTGGTCTGACTAGATTTTAGTTCTTTTATCTCTGCAGAAAGGGATTCTCTGGCATCTTCTATGCTTTTTTCAAACCCAGCTAGTATCCTTATAATTGTTGTTTTAAATTCTAGTTCAGGCATCTGACTTATTTATATCTGTATTGATTAAATCCCTGGGCATTTGTCCTACTTCCTGTTCTTTCTTTTGGGGTGAATTTCTCTGCCTCATCATTTTTTCCAGAAAAGAAAAACAGAAAGAAAAAAAAAAACTAACAAAAAAACCCTAAGAACAAAACAAAAAACAAAGAAAAAAATACAAAAAGACCCCCAAAACCCTAGATCCTGGGTGTGTTTTAGTTTGCTTGTTAAAGAATCTAGATTCAATAATGATAATAATAATAAAATTAAACAAAAAATAAAAATAAATAAAATATATTTAAAAATAAATAATCATAAATAGTAAAAAAAGGAATGGAAAAAATAAGAAAATAAATTTAAAAATAGTTAAAAAAAATTTTTTTACATTTATTTTTGAGAGACAGAGAGAGACAGAGCACAAGTGGGGAAGGAGCAGAGAGAGAAGGAGACACAGAGTCCGAAGCAGGCTCCAGGCTCTGAGCTGTCAGCACGGAGTCCAATGCAGGGCTCAAACTCACAAACTGTGAGATTATGACCTGAGCCGAAGTTGGACACCTAACCAACTGAGCTACCCAGACGCCCCCAAAAAATAATTTAAAAAAGAATAAAAGTAAAAAAAGAAGCTGGATCCTTTTTCCCTTAGAGCTGGAGCTTTGTAGCACTCTTTGATCAGAAACTTTGGTGGGAGCAAGTTGTTTGTGCTGGTCTTCTGGAGGAAGGGCCTACTGCACTGATTTTCAGGCTGACTAGTTTCAATGGAAATACATCTCCAGGGAGCTGTGGGGCAGGGCTTGGTGCAAGCGGCTCAGGCCTCCACTAGGTGGAGCTATTTTGCTCCCTGAAGCCTTTCCATGCTGATAGGTGAGGATGAATATTCTAGCGCCCCCGCCCCCCCCCAGCTAGAAGATCGTGCCCCTCTCCCACTCTTCAGGGAACCCTCACAGAAGAGCAGTCATGCCTCTGGTGTCCCTGGTTTCCATCAGAACTCTGCATTCACCCTGCCTGTGTCTGAACTTTTTGTTTTTTAATCTAAGGTGGGTGACTCAATTTCAGAACTCCAAATTTTAGGGATTCCCATGGTACCCACCACACTGTTCCTCTGGAGAAGGGTCTCCCCATGCTTTTGCCGGCCAGTGCAAGCAAAGCAGTTGCACAACCCTGCAGCAGTTCAGAGTTTATGGCAACACAGAGGAGAAAGCCAGCACCCTGGCTTGCTGCCCTCAGATCCTATGCCTGGAGCAGTGCAGCAGCACTTGGTCCCACCCTACCTTCTTGCGACCCAGAGGATCCTCAGACCACGTTGTCACTCCTGGGATTCCACCCTGCTTTGCCACCTGAGCACCTTCAAGCCAGGCATGTCTCCGATGGTAGCAAACTTCTAAAAGTTCAGATTTTGTGCTCCACTGCTTATAATACTTTGCAGTAGTCTCCATAAGCAGGCTCCCTCCCTACTGCCTCACCCACAGCTATATCTCCCCCAAGTCAACTCTTCACACCTGGTATCTTCCAGAAAGTGGTCACTTGTCACTTTTCTATTTGTAGACTTGCAGTTTTTGTTCTCTCAGGCCTCCAATTGATTTTTTGGGTGTTCAGAATGATTTGATAGCTATCTAGCTGTGTTGGAGAGAGGAGACAATCTTAGTGTCTCCCTACTCCTCCTCCATCTTATCCCCTCTGCCTTGTTTTGTTTTTAATTGTTGAGTTGTTAAAGTTTTTTATATATTCTGGATACAAGTCCCTTATCAAATGTATGAGTTTCAAATATTTTCTTCCATTCTGTGGGTTTTTTTTTTTCATTTTCTTGATAGTGTTCTTTGAAGGACAAAAGTTTTTAATTTACATGTGCTTTTGTTAACAAGTGCTTTTAGTGTTGTAGCTAAGAAATCAATACCTAACCCAAGATAATGAAAATTTACTTCTATGTTTTCATCTAATGGTTTTATAATATTAGCTCTTAAATTTAAGTTTATGATATATTTTGAGTTAATTTTTCTGTATGGTGTAAGGAAGTAGCCAAACTTCATTCTTTTGTATGTGGATAGCCAATAGACCCAGCACCATTTGTTAAAAAGACCAATGAATTTTCTTGGCACCCTTGTCTTAACTTGTTTTTAAATACTGTACAGTATATATTTTTAACATCTCTCATTTCTATTCTTCTCTCATTCCTGTTGCCTCTGCTTTAGGACTAAGGTACAATGAGAACTAATAAGGTATATATCTAGATCTAAATATAGATATATAGCATGTGTGTGTGCGTGTGTGCGTGTGTGTGTGTGTGTGTTTAATCCCATCTATACATATCACCATGTTTTTTGGGTAGTGCCTAAATTTCTTATTCATGAAACAGACTATTCTATAAAGATTTAAATGTTTAAAAAGAAAATACTCTGAGGAGCAATTCTTCAGTTATCACACTGCATTCTTAGAAATCATCTCTTTGATTTGTTATTTAGGAAGCAAGTAAATGATGAGGAAAACATTGAGTGCCTGAATGAGAAAAGTGATCCTACTGAAGGGAAAGAGAGGCTGGGATGTGATAGCACAATTGTATAGGTCAAAGAAGAGTGAGGGTGTGGCAAACTTTGATTTTCCTGTATTTTGTTTTAGGGTTCAAATATTAGTCTTTTAAATAAGAAACAAGTAAATGAATCTGTTAATATTTCAGAGGGGTCATTTGGAATATTTAAGATATTAGTCTTACTGGAAGACTCAAGGAATTGAATAGATTTTGAATTACACCTAAAAATGTATTTCTTTCTCTAATTAAAAATGTAACTAACATGGTGTAGCAGGATGGGTTAAATAGGTGATGGGGATTAAGGAGTGCGTTAGTTGTGATGAGCACTGGGTGTTGTATGGACAAAGTGGTGGATCACTATCTTGTACACCTGAAACTAATATTATACTGTGTTAACTAACTGGAATTTAAATAAGAATTACAAATACGTATATAATTAATATGAGTAAACCTTTATCATAGTCAATGACATCATTTGTGTAGAAACTATAATGACATTTATGGGATATCTACTGTGTTCTAGGCATGCTACATTTTTTTTTTTTTACTTAATACTCACAACCTTACAAGATAGTTACAGAGGAGTTAACTGATACTAGAAAGATTGAGTAAAGTGTCCAGGGTCACAGAACTAGTAAATACTTGAACCAAGATTTCATCCAAGCATTGTCTTGCTCCAAAGCCCACATTCTTTTTTAACCTAAG
The DNA here is from genome assembly GCF_023721935.1 of Panthera uncia. Taxonomy (NCBI): domain Eukaryota; kingdom Metazoa; phylum Chordata; class Mammalia; order Carnivora; family Felidae; genus Panthera; species Panthera uncia. The sequence continues at coordinate 66,450,304 of NW_026057584.1, read as the reverse complement.
CACATGTAAAAGTGTTGACTATATACTCAATCTATTATTGTTAGAATCAATGGAAAAAGTGCCTTATTTAGGGAAAAAAGGCAATGTGGGCCAAGGTAGTCAGGACAGGTTCAGAAAGAGGTAACTCTCAAGCCAACTCTTAGGAGGAGAGAAAGAGAGAAGGTGGTGTTCTACCATAAAGAATATCATGGCATAAGAAAGTAGTCTCTTAGAACATTCAGTCTGGTCTTTCTAAGAGATAGCTTTTTTTGATTCAACACTTTGGGACAAATTTTCTTGCCTGATTGAACAGAAATGGTATTTTTTCTGCAGATACCTTTGAGCCATACTGTGAAATGCACAGATATTTCTTCTTGGAACCAGCTCTGCCAGCATGCTTGAATAAGCAGAATTATTCCTCTAAGCTATCTGAAATGGAGCTGAGACACCAATAAGCAAATCATAACACACAAGAATGGAAAAGACCAACATTTATTCCATCCAAGTAGTGCTTACATTAATTTGATTAATTAAAGCATGAATGAAAACTATTTACTTGTGAAAGAACACCATTAAATTAGCTCTTCACCCTAGGAGACACACTGTGATTGTTGGATCTCATTCTGTTTTTAGCCTGATTGCTTTCTTCTTTAAAAGCAGTGCCTTACTACATTTTCCCATATTTCCTACTAGTTGAAGCTGGGCCAGTGCATTGCCAGAGAAGAGTTTTTGCTTGTTTCACTGATGACCAGATTCAAACAAAAGCAGGGTTTTTATATTGAAATTAGTCATGAAATTTGTCATCAGATAAGCTTATATGCACAACAAGGCAGCTACCCAAATAGAAGCAACAATGTAAGGATCATGTTATATGTTTTTGAGGATTTTTCCAGGGAGGTTTAGTTCCCACTTGGATTCTATATAATCACTTTTTTCTAGAAATTTTTATAAGCAGCAGGTTTATTTCCATTGCATTTATATTGGGCTTCAGTGGAGATGAATTGTTTTTATTGACTGTGTTCTGACGAAAGATACTTCAAGATTCCTTGAAATATATAAGAAGCTTAAGAATCCAGTCAGAATTGCTCATAAAATAGCCTTTTGCTCAACTGATAAGTGACTTAGTTATGGCTTTGACCTTGTAATATCTGTCTGGAATGGCCATATTGAATATGTTAGCGGGACTTAATATGATCCTCTGTGTTTATAACTGGGTCTCCAATCTGTTCAAAAGACTAGAAAGTGTTAATTGTTTCATAAATGGAGAAATTAAAATAATAGGGTATAGGAAGTTACTTAAAATTAAAATCAGCTTAAAATGAAATAATTGACATATAAGCCATAAATTTTATAATATTTGACTATACAAAATTCCTTGGTAAATATGCAGAGTAATAGCTTAAATATAACATTAGGTTATGTTTAAATAAATATCAAGTATATTTAAAATTCAGACAGGGTGGAAGTCAAGAGAAGAAAGAGTGTTAACTGGTAATTCAAATATATAGTATTTTTCCAAATTTAGAAGAATTTGACCAAGTGATAAATTCATGGAACATATGTGAAGGGCTGGACCAAAAAAACAAAATAGGTTTAGGTGGAATGTTGTATAAATACTCTAGTAAACATATTTTTGTTATTTTGTCACCTGAGAAACCTTTCCTGATCTTCTCCTTGCTTCCAACCACAGGTTTGTTAGCTCTGTCATCCGCTATACTTGTCTGCATTATGAAACGTATTTCTCACTCTGCGCCAATCTTGGTTTCCTTTTCCTTCTTACCTATTAGAAGGTAAACTGCTTGAAGCAGAGATTTTACTTTGTTTATCTTTGGATCCCTAGCATCTAACACAGGGTCTGATAATAAACATTTATCCAGTTGACTGGATCTACACAATGGTCTGGATATGCCACACACTTGGGATTGCCTTTATTTAAAGGGACAGGACAGGTTTGAACTTTTTTGTCCTATCTTTTTAAATCCACATGACTAACACCCAGAGGTGCAAATGAGGTGGAGGAGAGCCCAGGAGCTATTTCTAGGAAGAAAGCATTTCTCTGATCCTTTGCTTCTGCCCACAGTGTTAATAACACTTTGTTCAGCACCCACACTGTCAATTTCATTCCAGCTGGGACTCTTCTGATTAGCAGTCTGCTCTTTGTGTTCCCAGAGACCAGCTAAAAGGATGGGCCACAATGATAAAATTAAATAAATACGATATTACATGTGACAGCATCTTACGTCAATACCAGAGAAGAAACACAAAGAAGCTCAAAGTTTCTCTTTGTTATCCAGCACTGCCTACTTATAATTTCAGAATAATTTTGTAGCAGTTTGTTGTTTCAGAAATAACTTCACAACTTTGATTGATCTTTGTAACAACCTTGTAAATTTGGATGATAGAGGGAGCTGTAATACTGTATCCAAGGAGTGATGAATCTGCTCTAGATGGTTGTCAGGGTCTGCACAGATCCTGAGATTTATAAGATTAGTAGATTATCAAGCAGATTATGGAAAAGAAAGGAGGTTCACAGTGGAGATAACAATGTGAAGGAGGGAAAAGAGACATGAAAATGTATGCTGTGATTGGGAATATCCAGTAATATGGAAGCTAATGGCACATAGTAGAGGAGTGGAGATAAACCTGAAAAGGTAAAGCAGGCAGAAATCACATCACAAAAGATTTTTCTTGCCAGCCTCAGGGGCTAGGACTTCATCCTTGGACATTAGTGAGCCATTGAATGTTTTCTAACAGGGGATCATAATTAGTTCTGTGCTTAGAACTAATTATTTTAGAAAGCACAATTGCTCATAATTGGAACAAAGATATGCAATATTTTTCTCCTTCAGAATATATGTTCTTTACACTTGAGATCCAATTTCATGGTTCTACCCAAGGTGAAGTACTATTACCAACCTGCCATCTGTAAATCTAACTTCCTTCACCTCTAAAGAAAGCCTGTATGAATGACAGTAAGTGCAACTCATGGTATTATAGGGATAATTTCAGACACACTTTAAATTATATTAAAAATTAATAATTTAAAAATGTTACAGCATAGGGAAGATAGTCAATGGTATTGTAATAGCATTGTGTAGTGACAGGTAATAGCTACACTTGTGGTGAGCATAGCATAACATGGAGATTTGTGGGATCTCTATATTGTACACCTGAAACTAATGTAATGTTGTGTATCAACTATACTCAATTTAAATAAAGTAATTATTTGCATCTATGAACCTATTATCATTATTAACAAGTTAAATGTAATATTCTTTATCATTAGAACACTGCATCTGATCAGATAGAAGTGACAGTAGGAGGAAGGCAAAAGAGCAGTCAGAATGCTAGACAGAGAACCAGGAGAGAGACTCAGAATTATTGGCACATGGAGGAAAACCTGAGTTTTGTTGCTGTAACTACAACTGCTATTAAATTTGTCCCAACAGCAAAACTCCCACTCTTATATTTTAAGCCTTCTGTGCTGGTACTCTGTTCTAAACTTACAAGGCTGTATGACTCCTAACTAACAAGTGTTAAAAATACTGACTGTAGTCTGTGGATAATATTTGAATGTGTGGGTAAAGTGTTTTTCTCCTTCAGAAAGTTCAATTGAAGAAAGCCTTTTATGTTTATTTCCAAGCTCATATACAGATTTGGGAGCAATGAGATAAGTTCTCTACAGTTATTTTTATTTTTGTTGGTTCCCTTTTGGAATCTATGGATAGAAACTGTTATATTAGGTTCTACATCATTAGTGTATTACAGTAGGACTCTAGAAGTGAAGCTGGGGGATTGGAGTAGTGGTATCCTCCAGAGACCATTCTTTTGTGCTTTCCGGGGCAGGCGAGGTAGATAAGTTCCCACTTTGGCACTTATAGGAGCTTGATAAGCCAATGTTTCTCATGGTATGGTCTATAGAACGCTAACCACAGAGATATTCTAAGGGAAAAGGAGCTCTATAATCCAGTATTATGGCAAATTCTTCTAATAAAAATCTCTTTGTTTAAGATTCACAATACACATTAACGCTTTAAATATCTTGAGGTAATCCTTTAGTAAAAAAGAATTTGTTTTTTAATATTTTAATATTTATATTTTATATATTTACTTAATTATATTAATTTATTTATATGTTTGTATTTATATTTAATATTTTTATATTTATAAAATATTTTAATATTTTAAATCCAATGTGGTAGACTGCTAGTTTTCCCCCCAAAAATGTATTCTCTCCTTTTCTCATAATTATTGAGATTAACCTGGGAACATGGCCACCAAACTTCTTCCCTTGCAGTTAGGCATGGAGATGTAGTTGAGTTCTCACCAACTGATTGTAACTGAGTAAATGTACAATCTCTGCATTGTTTGCTTAGAAAAAAAATTGCTTGTTCTCCACCTTCTTTCTTCTTCCCATGGGACATAACGTGGACATGAAAGTCAACCAACCTCAGCCACGAGGATGAGGACAATTTCCTAGGAGGGAGAAGAACAGCAGGATGGTTCATGATGTATGAGCCTGCCTCTATACTCTAGAGTCTTATGGGAGAGATAATTTTCTTTCCTGTTTGAGTCAGGATATAACTTCGTTATAATATCGCAGTTTATACCTTATTATACTCAACATTCTTTAACCCATTTTTTACTCTAGAAACTAACTTCCCCCTCGGTGTGGAAAATCTATTAACGTCTTGAAAAGCTAAATTTCTAGGGAACACACTTTAGGCAATATTGGACAATGCCAAAGGATTCTTTAATTCTTATTTGTTAGCCAACACCACATGCTTTGAGGCGTGTCTTACTCCATGATTTTCCTTACCACTCTCTGTCTCATTGTTGTCACTGCTATTATTGATGACCCAGGACTCAATTCCATATATCTAATAGCTCTTCAGAATCCTTCACTGGACTTAGCCAGGATGTAAGGAATAAGAGAGGTTACCAAGAATCACATGAAAAGATTGAAGAGCCACCTGAAAAGGATGCCATCACTCTTACTTGCACTGAATTCACAAAGTCCAATAAACTGCAGAGAACTGAGCATTTGTAACTTAATTTTGTATTAAAGAGGAAAATGTAATGGTTTGGTGAACACTGAGAATTCTCTCTGCCACCCTGGAGTTTGAAAAATGCCAGTCTTACTTAATTCAACTCTTTCTAGTTGTATTCTCTTTTAGAAACATATAAAATGCTCTCACACTGAGCAAGGTGAAGCAATGAAACCACTCTTATTGTAATACCCACAAGAAAGTGCAAATCCTTTCCATGGACTGGACTGTTCGGTTTACTGGAAAGAAAACTGGTTGGAGGATAAGGTGGTAGGGCTTCTAGTTCTCTCTCTTCAAGTGATACCTCTCTTAAGTCACCTACCTTTTCTGAGGTATAAATTCAAGGAGGCATGAATCCGTTTCCTGATTTGTAAAACAAGAGAGGTATTTAGATATTTGCCTTAGTCACAGTGTCTTGTTATTTAAGAGGCAAAGCGAATCATAGGAGCCTGTTATTCCTACATCAATGAGAAATCCTCAGTACAAAACCCATATAACAACATTTCTGACAGGGTTCAAACTCTGGTGGAACTCAAACAAATTCCTTTCTACAGGGTAGCTCTTTCCATTGTCACATAGCTATCATTAAGTTCTTTCTTATATTGAGCAAAAGTGTAATGATAAAAGCAGGTGGAACTTAAAGATTTTAGTAACTTCTTTCTACCTGAGTTACTTGTGAACTGTCCCTTTGCACTATTCGCCATTTCAGTGAGTCATGCCACCTATCTTCATAATTGTTCAAATACTGTATTTCATCATTTGGTTCTCTCAACTGCAAGAGCCTTTGGTCCACACCTCCAACAACTCTGCCCACCAGTCCTGGAGAACATTAAAAGGCACTGCTGAGGGGCGCCTGGGTGGCTCAGTCGGTTAAGCGTCCGACTTTGGCTCAGGTCATGATCTCACAGTTTGTGAGTTCGAGCCCCTCATCAGGCCCTGTGCTGATAGCTCAGAGCCTGAAGCCCACCTCAGATTCTGTGTCGCCCTCTCTCTCTGCCCCTCCTCTGCTCATGCTCTCTCTCTCTCTCTCAAAAATAAATAAACATTAAAAAACAATTTTGAAAAAGGCACTGCTGATTTCTTGATATCCTCTAACAGCTTTATCCTCCTCATATATGGGTTCATTTTATATCGCAACAACATATCTTTTATTCTTGGCTTACCATCCTCATCTACTCACGTTGTTCCTGATAATGTGAATTTTATTTCGTTATTAACATACTTTATTCTCTGTCAATTTTGCCCTTTCTTGTTCCAGAGCCACATATGGAAACTTGTCCTGTTTGCTCAGCCCTTATTCTCCTTTTATCCAAGAAGGAGGTAGGTTAAATGTCTCCAGATATGCAGACCTTTCCCCCAGGTCTTCCACAGACCTCAACTGGTGTGAAAATAAAGATCAAAATGGGAATTTCAAGCCATCTCTGGCAGTATGACAGGACCCTCTCGTGTACATACCACAAAGCATATAGACAAGGCTAGATGAGGCATTCACTCTGGGAGATCCTGGTTTGATCAAGTATTTTGTCATTTCTAGGGTTTTATGGTTACTAATGATGGGTCACTAGTAGTGATCTCAAGAAGGTAAAGACTTTCCTATCTACAGTCTTTGTCTAGAACTGAAGACTTACTCACCCAAAGATCCTGTTGACTTCTGCTCTGCAAGCTGGCTTTGAAGTAATTATGACTCCAACATGCCAGGAGGATATTACTCCCCAGGAAAACTCTATACCATTTATGTTTTTCTGGGTAACTGATCCTGTCCAAAGAGTAAGATCAACTAACCAATGAAATCTCCTCTGAAGCCTGAGTACTTTCCTTTGAGATTATCTTTTTGAACTCAGCCTGTATCACTAACTGACCATAGCTGGTCACAAGAGCAGTTACACCTACACAGTTGTTGAGGACCTGACTGGTCTGTTCAAGGGCCTCTATACCCCTCCCTCTGCCACTGTTCTTTTTTTTTTTTTTTTTACTTTTTTTAACGTTTATTTATTTTTGAGAAGAGAGAGACAGAGCATGGGGGGGGGGGGGGAGAAGAGAGAAAGAGGGAGACACAGAATCTGAAACAGGCTCCAGACTCTACGCTGTCAGCAAAGAGCCCGACATGGGGCTCGAACTCACGGACCTTAGGATCATGACCTGAGCCGAAGTCGGACGCTTAACAGACAGAGCCGCCCAGGTGCCCCACCACTGTCCTTACATTAATTTTGGATAATACTATGCTGGTGGTGGTGTTTCACTCATTCAAAGGAAACATTTAAACTACTACTCTGACTTCAATCTTCCTCTCTACTTTGACGTCTCAGTGACTGGCTACATGTCTAAAACAATGTATGTCCATTCAGAGGACTCTGCTTCCAGTTAATGTTTAGATTAAAGAAATGCCTCCTGGAGCCAAATCCAGTTGAAAAACAAGCTGGCTCTGTACTGGATTTATTTGCATCATCCAACGTGCTGGAAGAACACTATTTGGTGCCCAGGTAGCAAAGTTATTAATTCTGTGGTATTTCCTTTCCAGGTGTTCCCTCCATTTCTGACATCCCTCATCATCTGAGTCAGTGATTTGCCTGGCTCAAGAAAGCATCTTGCCAGTGAACTGCAATATGATAGAGGTAACTTTAAGTAACTGACAGGTTGATATGAGCATGGGTCAAGGGAAAAGATGTGCAGTGCCCCCTCTTATCTCTAGAAACATACCAGAGAGTACTTATCCTCACTATATGGTGAACCCCGAGACACTCAGAAATTTCTCTAGACTTCATCTTCCTCTGTCCACTTCATTTACAAAACAACTAGCATCTGTCAGGCCCCTTCACTCTGGGGTTTGATTTTGAGTTCACTTTTCTCATTTGTCATGCTAGAATGTTCTCATGTGGCTTAGGTCCCTATAACTTGCTATGGTGTAATATATCCAATAAGGGCAAAACCTACTTCTAGTGATTACTGTCTTCCCTAGTTCAGCCTTCATATTTCATATAAGTGGGGACAAGGGCTTTCTGCTCCATGCAGCCCCCAGGGCCTAATTATCTCTGACCTCTCCATCTCATCTCATAATCCATCCCAGTGAGATCTTAAAATTCTCTGTTGTGCTGAATTAAGAGTGTAGTTGTAGTTCTGTACCTTCTGCTGTTTACCCCACAGAGGTGAATTTGTCAGAAAATAAAATTAGGAATTTACCAAATGCAGTTTTTAATCTAGAATTTTTATCTGATAATTACCATTACTACTAATGATGATGATGATGAAGTTGGAAAAATGAAGCACTATGAAATGGCTGCCATAAGAACCATTAAAAAAAAAAAGGATTTGGAGTTTATGATCAGTCTTCTGCCTATTAAGGAGATTTTTGCAGACACCAAGTGACCATACTTTGTCATAGGGTTCAGAGAGTATCAGTGTGTCTAAGTGGTTCATCATGTTGGTTGAGTTTTTGCTTCAGGACAAAAGCATGCCTCCTGATTAGTGATGTCAGGATAACCTGATTATACTTTCCATTATCTTCAGCAGGGAGCCACCAGCCGGCATTCATGCATTTCTGGTGTCAGTAAGAGGATCATGTAAGACTTTTAGCATGTCTGAGAACTTCTCGTTCAGTGGATCATGGAAAGCTGCACTTTCTTTCAGAGAACTGTCTTCTGGGAAGAGAAGACACTCTGGCAGAATTCCAGGAATCATATGTTTCTCTTCTTCACCACCCTCTTCTCCCACTCAGTATTCTGTTGACAATTTATTTTCCTTAATCACTCTGGCTCCTTCTGTTTCTCTTCTTGCATTCTCTTTCTGTTTTCCTGTATTAGTCCTTCCATCAGTTGCAAACCCATCACCTGCACTAAAATGCCACAGTCAAAAGAAGCAAACCTGAAGATCATCCTTCTTTTCCACGTCCACATCCTGCCCTTTTGGCTCACATAATTGGTGAGGACCTGGAGCTGAGAACAAAAAGCATGTAAATTCCAAAGCTTACTGGAATATTTTCTTCAGTGTTTTTATCTCCTGAGTCTGAAGTGAACTCAAATAGAACCTGAACACTGAAAATAGAAGTCTGAGTTGGAGGTCAAGACATAAGGCCCAAGACACAGCTAGTAAGCTGAGGGATTTTTAGCTTTATTTTCTTTATCTTTATGAGGAAAGAAAAAAAAAAACTTATTTCACAGATCTGTTGTGGGAATTTAATGAGAATATCTATGGAAGGTGCCCAGTACATTTCTTGACACATAAAAAAGTATTCAAAAAACATTAGCTATTGTTAAAATTATGTAACACCTCCTCTTTCAAAGGATTATGGTAAATATTCTATCATATTTTGTTTATGGAAGTTATATGCTTTTGACAGCCCAATTTTTACTACCTCTTTATGTCTTTATCCTTCATTTGATAACATACTGGTAAATGTCAGTTCATTACTAATTGGAAATAGTGTGATAAGCTACTCTTTTTTTTCATCAGTATTAGTTTTTTAACATGGTATTAAAAAAAAAAAGTCTGCCTCGCTTGGAGGTCTGTGATGCCCTAATGATAACGCTACTAGAAAAACATTAGATATAGAGTTCAACTTTATAAAACTGTCTTCAAGTTGGCAACCAATAATTTTAAAAGGGCTGGCATATTTCAAGGTAACTAAAACTGAACAAATTAAGTTGTTCTTTTCAGTGGTTTCCTTGGTTGGATTTCTTCAATGCAGATATTTTATATTGGAAGAATTGATGCAAGAAAAATGTAAACAATATTAGGCACTAACTAGACTGTCTTTCTCTATTTTTTGAATTATACAGATGTTAAAAAAGTTGAAAAGTGGTTAAAAGTGACAAAATCAAATTTTGATCAAATATATAAACATATTAAATAATATGTTATTATCTAATAATTATTGTAATCATTTCATTAAGATATATAATACATAAAATATATAATAAATAAGGCAGGTAATTATATACAAGTATTATATATAAAATATATTGCATGTATATAAATCACTTATATGAATATTTTATATAAAATATGCATGTTTAAAGATATAAATATAAAAAATATATAATATATATATACACACACAAAGCTGAAGACCCAGGAAAGCCAGTGGGGTAAATCAGTCTGAGTCCAAAGGCCTAAGAACCAATGGAGTCAATAGTGTAAATTCCAGCCTGAGGGCAGGAGAAGATGAGATGTCTCAGCTCAAGCAGGGAGGCAGAAGAAAAAGGAATGAATTCTTTCTTCTTTTACCTTTTGTTCTATTCAGGCACTCAACACATTGCATGACGCCCACACACCTACACTGGAGAGGGCAGTATGTTCTACTGAGTCCACTAAGTTCAAATGCTCATCTCATCCAGAAACACTCTCACAGATACACCTAAAGATAATGTTTGCTCTGGACTCTCTTGGCCAGTTAAGTTGATGCATAAAATTAACCACTGCACTTGCTTTTATCCCTAAAGATTAAAGTAACTGAAAATCAAGCTGCCAAAGTAAAACTGTAAATTTTATGATTAAAGTAGTGCCAGAGAGATATATCATTAAGAAATTGTGCTTTATTGGTTTACTGTTGCTAGCCAAAAGAATTTCAAGCTGATCTCAGAATACGTATGTGTGTGTGTGTGTGTGTGTGTGTGTGTGTATCATACATATATATATTCTGGATTAGAATATGCATTTTTAATAAAAATAAGGTTGTAATAATCTCCTCAAAGTTGTTCAAAGTCTCTTTCAAAGTGACAAAAAAAAAACACTAACATAAAATAAGAGTTGTTCAATGCTATTTTACCACAATTATTTTAGAACTCCATTGAAAACATTTGTAGCACATAGTGATCTACATTTAATTTTCGTATAATTAACCCAGTATATTTGCTGAATACCCACCATAAATTCAGCTTTCTGTTCAGATTTTGGATGATAGTTTAATCAAAGGACATGCTATTTACCACACTGAATTCACATTCTATGACAGACATGTTAATGAAAGCATGGGAATCCATACATAAAAGTAAATAACATTTCCATGATATAGTAATAAAAATGATATGCATATTCTATGTCTGAAACATTCATTCTTTATTTGGGTAGCTTTGATGTTCCAGGTGCTGTTTTGTGAACCAGGTTTATAGCAATGAACAACATAGACAAATATTTCTCCTTCATGGAGCTCACTTTTTTTCTTAGCAAAGATAAACAAAATATATAGTATGCCAACTAAGTAATATAAGAAAAAATAAACACAAAAGAGGTACGGATGTGGTGGTAAGAGTCAGGGCTAGCTTCAGTGAGGAGGTCATTCTGAGCCACAACTGGAATGACAGAGGAAATGAGCCAGGTGGAACCCATAGAAAAGCATTCCAGGCACAGAGATCCCAATGTGGAAACTTTCTGAGGAAGTAGCATTGCTGCCATGTTTGAGTAACTAGCAAAGAGACCAGAGTGGTTGGAATAGACTGAGTGAAGTCAAGAGGAACTAGAGAATGAATCAGAGAAGTAAAGAGGCCCATATTGCTCAGAACATTGTGAGCACTTGTGCAGACTTTGGTTTTATTTTGAGGGAGATGGATAGCCACTGGATAATTTTGAAAAGAGGAGTACGTTATATGATGTACAGTTTAATAGCATGCCTTCAGTTTCTATGTTAACATAGATGATAGCAAAAGCAAGTGAAAAAGTAGAGGAAAAGTAGTTAAGAAACAAAAATACAAAATAAGAATGATGGTGGCTTATGCCATGATAAAATAGAGTAAAGTAGTGAGTTTGATTATGTGTATATTTTGAAAGAGGAGCCAGCAGTACTCACAAACTAATTAGATGTGGAGTATAAAAGTAAAAGAAGAATCAATGGTGACATTAACGTTTTGGCTTAATTAACACCATTAAGAGATGGAATTCCTATTACCTAAGATGGTGAATATTACAAGAGATGCAGAAGCTCATTTTAGACATGTTAAGTTAATAGAGTGAATATGTTGAATGGCATTTGATTGTAATTCTGTAGTTCAGGAGAGTGCAGTAGGCTAGAACAATAATTTGGAAGTTGTCAAAGACTGCTTTCTGGGGCACATCAATGTTCAAAGGTAATAAAATGGAAGGGAAAACCAGCAAAGGGCACTGAGGAAAAGCAACCATGTGTAGAAGAAGTAGACTATAGAATGGTGCCAAGCAAAGGCAAGTGAGGAAAGTATTTCAAGAAAGAGGAAGTAAGCAAACCTTTCAAATGCTTTTAAATATTATGGTTGAAAAATGGATCATTGGATTAAACATGAAGAAATTGGGTCTGGCACATTACAAATGAAAATTTAGGTACTTCTTGGTTTTTGGTTCTCCTGATCCAGGTTAGACTTAGCTGATCTTAGCTGGATTTGTTCACGCACTTGCATCAGCTGCCATGTCAGCTTGGGCTAGCTGTTCTTGGAAGTTCACAGCAAAGAAACCTGTCTTTGCTCCATGTGGTCCCATGTGTTCCATCAGGCAACCCGGACTTGTTCACCTGGTGGTCAGAGAGGGTTCCAAGAAAATAAGTGGAAGCGTGCAAGAAATTTTTAGGTCTAGACTTGAAACTGGAATAGTGTCACTTCCACTATATTCTTTTGCCAAGCCATGAGGTCAGTCCAGGTAAAAGATAGAAATATAATCTCCATCTCCTAGTAGTATTCACACTGCAAACAACATGAATAGGGGAGGAGGAAAGGATTGTGAAAATGTTTACAATTTACCAGAGTGACTTTGACAAGAGCATGCTAAAAATGGATGCAAAAAAATATATTTTTAAAGGTATAACCTGTTAATATTGAACTCTATGTTTGTGATTTGTCAAAACTAAAGGTATATGCTATAAAGGAATAAATGAAAAATATTTTAGGTAATTACCTATTTGCTGAGATAAATTGATTTTATGGCGCATAAGTTCATGGTCCTCAAACTGGAATATTGTATCTCTAGGAGCATGTGGTGGCATGCCTGGAGGTACACAAAATCCCAGGATAAGTTAGACACATCTTCCTAATGCGTAAAATTTACCCTCAAAATAATGGGACAAATGATTCATATTTTAAGAAAAAATATTTAAATTCTATATAAATTATTATAAAATTTGTATGATTTTAAAGATAAAGTGAAGGTTCAATGATATTTCATGTTTGTGGCATCTCAAGCTCTAATCTGATTAGTTCAAGTTTCTTGGCCATTAGGAGTGATTTACTGGAAAATTTGAAAAAAATTATCATGACTTATGTGCTCTGAGAATTTACAATGGTATCCTATATTTTTGCAGAAAACTTATGAGGTGAAATAGTTGAGTGTACATATTTAAGTAATGTGACCTACTAAGTCATGTTTTTTATTTGTGCAATGTTAGTAATGTACTTTAGAAACAATACAAATGTATCTTAATTATATTGTAGGTATAGTGGTCAGGTAAAATTTAGAGAACTAGATTTGTTCTTTTGATGCACTTATTAATTAACTCTGGACAAATTATTAAAGAGTGGGCTTGGGTATTCTCATCTATTCAATGGGGCACTAATGGTGGCTCAATCTACATAATATGACCTCAGCAAGGATAAAATGAAATATTAAAAAAGGACAAAAATGTGTGGCTGATAATCATATTTTTATTAAATAGATTTATCAGCATGACGGCTTCCAGTCAACATGTATACTACATATTCTGTGGATAAAATATTACTTAGATATTTGTATCTTGGATACTAGCACTTATTCTGGATAAAATGTCAAATAATTCTATACCAAATATTTTATCAATATTTTAAAATAAAATAAATAAAATTTATATTTAAAATTTTTTAGATAAAATATATATCAAATATTACAATGACAACATTTCAGGCCAGTTTGAGATCTAGAATCCTTTAAGCTCTGGTGTTGGTTTCAGCACCACGGATAGCGTTACCACACAGCAACCAATGATCAACGCTCTGGGATATCAAAAGACTAGAGTAGGGGGAATTTTAGTTCATACACCTGTCCCCAAATTTTAATGGTATTGTGAAAAAATGGAAAGAAAGCTGTCCATCTTTTTGTTTAGAAATTTAAGAATGAACCAGATCTTCATAATTGACGATAGAAAAATTAAACAAATATACATTGAACACATAATATGCTCAGTATAATGGACATTATTTCCCAAATTCATTCTCGTAATAATTTATTTTTTCTCCCATCCTGGTACTACATAACTACACACTTACTACAATTATCAAATTCCATATAGCACATAATTTGATATCTGTATATTTTGAAATATCTTTAAAAGCTTGGGTTGTCTAAAGATTTTCTAGTTTGCCTTTTAGTAATTTCATTACCTGCATTAACTTTAATCCTCCAAAATTGCCCCCAAATAACAAAAGTAACAACATAACAAAGAATTTCTCTAGTAGTAAAAACTTAAACAACTTCTCCACAAAAAAGTACCAGTAAAGATAAAGTTGGCATCTAAAATCATTTTATAGGAGTAGGAGATACATGTTACTTTTTCAGGTTGAGTTGAGTAAGTCTTAAGGTAAACATTAAGTTTGTAATGCTATGAAAAGCTTCCATTTAGTTTAAATATAATGTAAGTAAATTTAACTAAACCCCAAAAGTAGGATTACAAACTTTAAAAATGTATACTCTAATGCTTCCTAAATGTTTAATTTACAATTAATTAAGGTAGTTGATTTGAAATACAGTGGAATTATGTGCTGTATGCACCATTTAATCAAGCTTGCTAAAAGTAGCATTGCCAAAGGATCTTGAATGAAAATGGTTCCAGTTTTGGCCAGAAGATGGAGCTGTCATGTAAGATGCAGGCTTATATTTATTTATTTATTTATTTTTCAATTTAGCATGCTGCTTTCTAACAGACAGTGGGTACCATCGAGTGAGCGTCAGAACAGAAAGCTAAGGCAGAAGCAGAGAGGATGCTGCAGTCGTCCTTTCTCATTTTTTCTTCTTGAGGATGGAACACATGTGAGATTTTATTTTCTGCTTCAGTCAAAATTCTGAAGAACTGCATTGGAGACTATTCTATTCACCACATATATGGATTCTGTGCTATGATTTACAATTCCCTTTATTTCAGGTAAGGCAACATGATTCTACCTTTGATCTATCCATGAATTGTTATCTGTGTTAATAATAATTAAAGTGTGCGCTTTGTAAGCTTGGATTTAGATCTGAAAGATGGAAAAGCTCTAATTCTAGCTGCCCCGGATCTTTAAATCTTCCTGCATTGAAATGAGATTTGACTCTGACATGTTGTATTTTAATATTTCTTTGGCTTTCTGGCCTTTAGTGCCCATCTGTGACTACATTTGTGTACCTTTTGAAGGTAAAGCTTTCAAAGTGAAGGATGGGTCTTCCTCTCACAAGGGAAATACTGCTCCTTAATGCAGTGAACAAATTGTAGAGATGTAATGAAGCAGATTAACATGGCAGTGGCTTTGCCAAAGCCCAGGGCTGAGCCTTGTGATAGACGCCTCAAAGGCACGCCAACATTCTGAGCCCAAAGGCCTTCTAAACAATTCCTGCCGGCTATGATGGTATGGATTAGTTACGTGGGTTTTTCTTTTTCCATTTTAGAAAAAATATGTAAGTCATTTCTCCCATGAAATATTTGTATAATGTCTTTAACAGACTTGGAATGACAGTACAGACCCCCTCCCCTCCCTCTCCTAGTATGGATGTAAGGAGTAAACTGAAAACAAATTAATTGCTGAGAAAATGGATATTGCTTAGATTTTGGTGGATGTGTGATGGTAGGACTGTGCCATTTAAACTAGTTGATATTGTGTAAGGTGCTCACATTTTAAATATTTTTGGTCATGTTGCATTAGCTGTGCTAAAAGATGGAATGACTCAGGAGCTGGAAATTGCATGCAACAGCCTTGCTTTTCTCTGCTGCTTCTCATGACTTCTCCCTAAATCCTCTTTTCATTGTTATCAAGTTAATGGGGAGAGAGCAATTTAGAAACCCCACATTTAAAAGTCCTAATTGTCATTTATATCAATTTTAAGTGAAAATTTAAAACATTCAAAAATTATTTTTGTGAGATTGTTTTGAAGTGCCTCATTTTCTTCTCTTTGGGAAGAGTAGTGTGTGTGTACATTAGTGTGTGTGTGTGTGTGTGTGTGTGTGTGTGTGTGTGTGATGGTGGTGGTAGAGGTGGCAGGTAGTAGGGGTGCATTGGTATGTTTCTATCTTACTCATCGTTTTTCTATAAAGAGGTAGTTGTGCTGTGTCAGAGGTTGTGCAAGCTATGGGGAAAGATTTTATAGACTGGTTCGAACCACCAAGGGAAAAAGATCCATTCTTTGGACATGTGAGGCCTATAAGGAGATTTAAGTTCCACATAGTTCTGTACACATGGCAATTTTTAGAACCACAGATTTTTAACATTTATTTATTTCATTGTTTTAAAATAACTGCAGCAGTGAGATTCAGTTTTCCATAGCCACATGCTAAATTAGATTCAGAGACAAGGCTAGAACACAGATTGACAGTTTTCAATGTATTTCATAGCAGTAACACAATTTACCTCTAATGTGGACATATCCAAATGGCATATACCAGGTGTGCTGATATTGACTATATGTGTGTGTGTCTGCTAATTCTATGAAATAGAGCTTCTGTCAAAGTACACATTATGTTATTTAATGGCATATTATATGCACTACTCAATTGTCTCAGGGCTCTTGACAAAGCACCCAGGAAAATTAGTCTAAGACAACGACTATGGAGACTCTGTTTCTTAGTATTCTCCTTCCCCATTCGATGAGGTACATTATTCTATTCTTTGACCATAAATGATATGGATGGTAACATACTAACTCACATCTCTATTCCTTCTACCTAATAAGTGTGGACAATACATATAGATTAGTCTATTGATGCTCACAAAAACATCATCTCATGCTCTGGCCTTCCCCCACCTTTTTTTTTTTTTTTTTTTCACTTACTGAAAGCACAGACTGTGCCCTACTTTTGCAATATCTTGAGAAAGGAAAGGGATTAAATAAAATGTGTCACTTCCACAACAATATTTATTGAGTACCATGCATCTACCAAGAACTATCCATGGTAGAGATTGAGACATAAACAAAGGTGTGGAGTGTTCTTCATGGAATTTAGCATGGAAATGTATATGCACAAATAGTACTATCACTCAAAATATTACCAACATCAAAATAAGAGTGACAAAAGGTGAGAAGGTGAACAGAGCAGGTATATAAGCACCTATCTTGTGCCAGGCACTGTGTTACATCCTGAGATTCAAAATAAGTTAAGAGTCAACATTTCTGTCCATGGGGAGCTTAGAACCCAGAGAAAACAATTTTAAGAGGATATAATAGTTAAATTAGATCTTTAAGAGTGAGTGGGTTATATGGAGCACCTGAATGGCTCAGTTGGTTCAGAGCATCTGACTCTTGGTTTCAGCTCAGGTCATGATTTCATGGTTCGTGAGTTAGAACCCCAAGTCGGGCTCCGCCCTGAAAGTGCAGAGCCTGGTTGGGATTCTCCCTCCCTCTCTCTCTGTCTCTACCCTGCTCACATGCATACTCTCTCTCTCAAAATAAATAAATAAACTTAAAAAAAAAAGAATGAGTGGGTTATAAACAAAAAAATGTAGAAAGTTGTTCACTCCAGGCACAAAGGAGTGAGGCAGGCAAATACAAGGCAATAGAGAACTATAAAACGTTATACAGAGAAATTACAGAGAATGGTAAATAAGCCAATCTGAATGAAGCCTGAGAATGTTGTGCTGTTTTTCTCCTCCCTGCCCCCACCCCCGCACCAAAAGTAAAGATAATGAATTTGGCTTTTGATGATATGCATTTGGCATAATAACACATACTCTAAGATAAAGATGTTCTGTAAGAGGGTAAAAACAATTGTGTTAACAGTGTGAAAATTTTATGCCCATAGATTAGAAAGAAAGCTGAATATATGAGTGTGTATGAAGCTGTGGCAAGAATTAGATCACAGTAAATGAACATCAGTGAGAAATAAAAGTGAAGGAAAGATGACTTTGGTGTAACTTTAAGATTAGGTGGAGTGGGGGCACCTGCACAGCTCAGTCAATTGAGCCTCCGACTCTTTGATCTCAGCTCAGGTCATAACTTCCCAGTTTGTGGAATTGAGCCCTGTGGCAGTCTCTGTGCTGATAGCATGGCGCCTGCTTGGGACTCTGTCTATCCTTCTCTCTCTCTGCCCCTCCCTCCCTCTCAAAATAAATAAACTTAAAAAAAAAGATTAAATTGGGACACCTGGGTGGGTCAGTCCATTGAGCCTCCGACTTCAGCTCAGGTCATGATTTCATGGTTCCTGAGTTCAAAACCTGCATAGGGCTCACTGCTCTCAGCATGGAACCCACTTGGGATCCTCTGTCCCCCTCTTTCTCTGCTTCCCACCCCTGCTCACACACTCTGTCTCAAAAATAAACATTAAAAGAAAAAAAAAAAAAAGATTAGGTGGAGTGAAAAGAGTCCAGAAAGAATATTAATTAATTGTGGGAAAGTAATGGGAGAGATTGGAGGAATAAGAATTTCCTAGGAAAGAAAGCAAGTAAACTGACTGCTAAAATAAGAATCAGAAACATTAGCAAACCCATAAAGTGGTTGATTAACAAAAGAATAGGTTTGGAGCTGATGGACTCCATTATTATTATTAGGTCGCGGATGGGTTTTAAGGAGAAGAGGTTTAGTAGATTTGCAGAGACAGGGGCTTGGACCTAGGACAAAATGGGAAATGAGAAAGCTGAAGAGTAATTTTAAATTTTAAGACATCTACCAGTGAACATAAAGAGAGATAACATTTTCCATCTGAGCGGGAAGGTACTGTTGAGTGAAATTTGATTTTAGTCAGGATTAGAAAAACCTCAGCTCCTTCATAAAATAAGGATATGAAATCAGTAGAGAGAAATTGAGGAAAGAAGAAACAAAAAATAAAGTGAAGTCCTACAGGCAACGAAAAAGGGAAGGTTCCAGAATGTTTTTTCTTTGAGATAGGAAGAAGGGATAGAAGGTGATAAAAAGGAAAGCTGATGTAACTCCCTTTAGGTGCCCTGTACTTGGAAATTAAAACCTTGCCTGTAAGATAAATATCTCTTCTATTTAAATCAGTTGGTTCTTCAAAAAAAGGCTATTTGAGAGGTATGTGGACTTTCTGGAAGAAATAATTAATTCTCAGTAGCAAAACACTTTCCAATAGAGCAGTTTTTAGTTTCATTAATCCTCGAATTGGAAACTAACTCTGTTTCCCATTAGGCTTGTTATACATACTTCAGTTACCTATTTCTCACAGAATGACCTGTTTAAAAACAGGTTCTATTTTAAACTTTCGTGGGATTAGACCAACATATATCTATTATACATATCTAATTGGATTATTTTTATTAGGTATAATTAACATACAGTGTTATATTAGTTTCCGGTGTGCAACATATGGATTTAACAATTCTATACCTCACTCAGTGCTCATCACGATAAGTATAGTTACCATCTGTCACCAAACAATGTTATTACAATATTATTGATTCTATTTCCTATGCTATACTCATCCATGCTTTTTCCAGCTTGTAGAAGTAACCCACGTTCCTCAGCTTTTGGCCAAATCGCTCTGGCCTCTGACTCCATCCTCACATCTTTTCTCTAATTTGATGATCATAGATAGGCTAGTTTGCTAGCATCTGAATTAATGATTCAACCTCATGCCTTTGCCTCCCTGTTTCATTTTGCATTTTTACAAGGATATGTATGAAGAGAAAGAAAAGAAAGTAATTACAAAGTTTCTTCCCTTAGGCGAACTAACCTCCTTTATGAATCTTCCTTCCAGAAGTTCTTTTTCCCTTTCTACTGACAGCTGCATCTTCCGTAGATCTCCTCTAGGCATTCCCTTGCACTGACATGCCAGGGGATGGCAATGTGAAGCCTGGAAAAAGGCACAAGTATGATGAAAAATCCCATCCTTCACACAGAAAGAAGCCTTTGAAATAGCTGCTTTCTCAGTATAGATGAATGCAGAAGTTTAATTTAGAATGGGTGGGACAGAAAGATCACCTTTTTGTTTCTAGACTTGATTTTATCCCACTGTGTGGCAAGCCTGGCAGGTCAGTGAAAAGGGCAGAAGTAGGTGCTTAGGTGGAAATACAGACTTGGAAGACTTCTCTTCCCTCAGGGCTGACCTTGGGCAACACTGTAAAGGCAGACTCGCCCCACCCTCTTCTTCCCAAACTTCTTTTTGTGGAGGTCACTTCTAGACATCCTGATAACTACCTCATTCAGTTTCTAAGCTTAATAAATGATTTCATCTTTATTTAGCTTCAATTCCCAGGCATTAAAATATTACGATAGAATTTAGCTTTTATCTGTGTTCATTTTTATTCTATTGTTATTAAGAAATTAAGGTTATTACTGACAGCTATGGAAGCCTTAGTCTTTGTCCATTTCAGAACATTTGATGTTTATTTTTCTTCGTCTTTTCTTCACTAGCAGTGCAGAAACTTTTGGTGGTATGGATGGGATAGCTGAATTTGAAATAGAAACCTTAACTCAAGTGTAATTCCATTAACAGCTGCTGTGCACCCATAGGAGGGTCATGGGCAATGCTAATCATACGGCAAACCTAAGTTGTCACTTCTCAGCTCAGACTTTCACAGGGATTCAATTCTATATTTGGTTTTGTTGTTAATTTCCTTTGAAAATTGTTTATTTTATAGTATTATAATTTTATAATAGGTCATACAAAATACAAAGCAGGTCTTGGAATAACATTTTTTCAGATTTCTGCTCTAAACAAACATCCTAGAAGGTATACATCAAAGTCTTCTAAAATTTCCATTCAAAAACTTTTCTGACAAAGGTCACAAATGCTTTCAATATCAACTCCAAACCACTTTTGGATCCTGCCATTGGGGGAAAAAAATCCCCCCATTATATTCCCTGACTTTATCACTTTTGGCTTTGTAAATTTTTTTTTTAAATATATGAAATTTATTGTCAAATTGGTTTCCACACAACACCCAAGGCTCATCCCAAAAGGTGCCCTCCTCAATACCCATCACCCACCCCCCTCCCTCCCACCCGCCATCAACCCTCACTTTGTTCTCAGTTTTTAAGAGTCTCTTATGCTTTGACTCTCTCCCACTCTAACCTCTTTTTTTTTTTTCCTTCCCCTCCCCCATGGGTTTCTGTTAAGTTTCTCAGGATCCACATAAGAGTGAAAACATATGGTATCTGTGTTCTCTGTATGGCTTATTTCACTTAGCATAACACTCTCCAGTTCCATCCATGTTGCTACAATTGGCTTTGTAAATTTTTAATGCATCTTATTCAGTGTTCTTTAAACACTGATGATAGTTATAAACAAGTTTATATCAAACGGAAACCAATTTGGGAAAAAATTCAAGAGATTTAACATAGGCTTTACCTTTTAAAATGCTATGGATTTGGATTTTGCAGTTACTTCACAGGTCTCTTACCTGTAGAATACAAGTTTAGTATGATTGTCTATTTTTTTAACTGTAATAAAAGTAAGATTTATGAAAAAAATGGTTTGCTTATGTTGGTGAAAGATCTTTCTAGGACTCAGAAAAGAAGTCATAATGCCAGTGAAGTCAAATAAGATCTTTAATGATCAAAATGTAACTTCATATTACAATGATTTTAAGAAACATTCAAATTTTATATACATTGTGATGATAATGGTGAATACCATTAGCAATATAGTAGGGCCTATTGAAATACTATTTCCATGTAGGAAGAGATAACCAGCATCAAGAACATCATATGAAATCATACTGCATCTCAACTGCTACTCACTTGTGTCCCTATAATATTCATTCTTATTGCATTTGGGTATAGACAAATTAGAGGTAGAGGGAAGCTGAAGTGGAGGTAGATTTTGCAAATCAAAAGGGTAGATTTTTCCTGGTAATATTCCATTAAAGTTTTAAGTCAATACATTTATTTGGAGGAAAGTATAACTATACTAATAATAAAAAAAACTTTTGGGGGCATCTGGGTGGCTTAGTTGGTTGAGTGTCCAAATTTGGCTCAGGTTATGATCTTGTGGTTCATGGGTTCGAGCCCTACATCTGGCTCTGTGCCTACAGCTCAGCACAGATTCTCTGTCTCCCTCTCTCTCTGCCCCTCCCCTGCTCACACCATGTGTCTCTCTCTTTCAATAATAAATAAACATTAAATTTTTTTTTTTTAATAATAACAACACTTTTCTATCATGTAAGGAGCTTTGGTTACTTGTTAAAATTCTGGAGAAATAGTTTAAGAATCCAAGATATTTAAATATATTTCATTTATCAGAATGTGCTAAGAGATTTTTGAGTGTAAGAATATCATAATTTTAGTTAACTTTGTTTCTGCTTGCTAAAATATCATTTTTCACTGGAATAAAATGATCTTAGGAAGCAGTCATCCTCAAGGAGTATTTTGAATTGTTAGAATTATTATTAAAGTTTGGAACGATTAAATCTTGTATTAGTATCTAGGATTGGTTGATATTATAATATGCCTTCCTCATGAACATGTCTTGATGGTATTAGCAAATAAGCATGCAATTATGTGACTGCATAATTGTGCCCTGTTACAGCTTGTGTTGGTTGGTAATGTATGGGACAATGACAATGCAACAAGAAAGTTCCTATTAGGCTTTGTATAAAGAATAGTGGATTGGTTGGAATATCATGAAAAATAAAAGGTTTATGACAAGATTATGGTAAGAGAAGACTGACACTCTCTCCCTTCTTTGAATAACTGATATCAAAAGGTGAAATATGTAAGGCATGAAGTAAGCCAGCCAGAGGCCAATTGGGTAGTATCTCTATCAACCCAGAATTAGGAGCTATGATGCTTTCTTCTTTGTGTGTCTCAGCTGGATTGAGCAACAATGGTGGCCCAGAAATTGTCAGGCAACTAGAATAATGCCAGAGAAGTACCCAGACTTACTTTTGCTATTTTCTGCATAAACAGTCCCAGAAGTCTGGAGAGCCTACTTATTTAGACAGAGTGACCATAGCATATCATCTTAACTTTAGGAGGCAGTCTGTTAATTTCTCAAGAACAACGTATTTCAGGACTATCTCAGGAAAAGTGTGGTATATGGTCATCACGTTTCTAACAGTTGGAAAAGAGGAAAGTCAAAAAAGGACTATGCCATGTTTTCTATTTGCTCACTCTACATAAATTAATGGCCCGTGATTTAGGTGCTTAGGTGTCAGAAAGTTAAAATGTAAAATGGCCCATCAATTTAGACAAAGAATATTCAGTGAGCTGCTCAGTTACTGGCGTTGCTAAAATCTACCAACTGAAATCTCTAATGACTCTTATTGAGTCCTTAGCTATATCACCAGGAATGACATAATTTTATGAATTTTGAGCCTGACTTTCTAAGGAAGTTGGTTGTTTGCAGAAACAACCGTGTTAGTAAATACATCCTGTTATTACCAACCTAGACTCAGCTGAAAGAAGCGGAGTACAGGAAATTCTTTTGCACTCGATATAGCTTATTCACAGTTTTTCAGGAAAAAGATCTGTATGGATGGCTTCCAGCATAAATCCTATATCCTCAGAATCAGAACGGTCTATATCCCCAGGAATTTCAAGGTGAAATGAGAGCTACTAAGATAAAAGTAATAATTTGCACAAAACCTATGAGAATGTTCAATTCTGACAACTTGGTGGATTGAACATAGAATTCATTTGCCAACATCTAGAAACTCTAGATAAAACACAATAAAAATGCTTTAAAATGCATAGTTAAGTTCCAAATAAATAAAAAGAAGCCTTCGATAATCAAAAATAAAGTGATAACTAAAACCTGAGTAATAAACATGAAAGCTGACCCAGGGATCTGAGGAGTAGAAGGAGGTACATAATATCTAGAAAAAAGTCCAAATTCCCAGAGGGTTTAGTTTCAAAGTCTGTGCAAGTATAAATAAGGCTGAAGTCTTAACTTGTAACATCAGAAGTTGCAATTGAGAACCACTGAATAGAGCATAGAGCCTCAAGAAGTTGTGTTTTTCACTGAAACGAGAATTAAAAAATATAATCAGCAATTCAAAGAAACTTGCCTCTGTCCTGTCTTTCAAGAAAAAAAAAAAAAGTCTTTTAGAAAGAATTAAAACTCAGGCACTGCCTCAAATCACTTCTGAATCTGGTCATATGCTATTCTGTGGAAAGGAATTCCTCAGTGTCTAAAGTAACATAAAAATCAGTATCAGGCCAATGATAGTTTGGAATGCTTGGCAGAAGCAGTTGCAAAATTGCTAAGTCAGTGTAAATCTAAATCATTATAAATTATTATAAAATCATTTTTTCAAATCTTAGGTCTTAAAGGAAGAAAAAAACTTAAACTCACAATGAAAAATTACATGCTGTATGAGAAATAAACCTCCATAAGGGACGTTCAGCAGGCATAACCAAAATGATACATTTCATCTGCAGAATATGGGATAATAAAATAATCTAAAATAAGCAATAAATAAGCATGTTCAAAATGATTAAAATTATTAGGGAATAGAAACAAAACACTATGCAATACGAATAGGCCAATATTGAGAAAAAGAAGTCAAATAGAAATTTGTAAATGAAAATGATAAAAACCAGGTGCCCCAAGAATTAGCATTTAAAACTGAAGGAATGAATTTAACAGTATGATACAGCTGAAATAAGAATTAAAAATTTGTAGATGGATGTGAGGATTTACCCAAAGTACATAAATGTCATTTTTGACATTAAAAAATATGATAAGTAGGGGCGCCTGGGTGGCTCAGTCAGTTAAGCCTCCGACTTCAGCTCAGGTCATGATCTCACTGTTTGTGGGTTCAAACCCCATATCAGGCCCTGTGCTGACAGCTCAGAGCCTGGAGCCTGCTTCACATTCTGTGTTTTCCTCTCTCTCTGCCCCTCCCCTGCTCACACTCTGTCTCTCTCTCTCTCAAAATAAATAAACATTAAAAAACATATATGATAGGTAGAATTAAAATGTTCAGCAACCTAACCGATGTTCTAGAGATAACTGAGTTAATGGGGGAGATTTGATATTTGTAAAGATTAAATAGAGAAAATTCCAGTACTGATAAAAGACATGTTTCCTTGGATAGAAGAAACATAAACCATGAGACTTTCTGTCTTCAAACCTAGACATTATTCTTAGTCATTAGATATTTATTAGTATAAAAAAAAGGCATAAAGTAGGAAATGTTACTTGGGATCCAGTAAAGGAAGCCAATAGTATGAGGCAAGGATGTATAAACAGTTAAGCACACTAGACAAGAAAGAGCAATTTAAGAACAGCAGCAGAAGGGCCAGAAATAGAAGGGGCACACCTGAACCAAATCGGATGGTTCTGGAACAAATTACTTAAAACTACTCATCTGGTTTCATGGTTGACCAAAGACTACCTAAAGCAGTCAAGGCAACAAAATGGGACTGGTCATAATTCTGGAGATATATTTCTTATGTGATGTTATGAACTTGTTCCTTTTTAAAATTTCATCTTGACTTCTTTTGTCATATTAGTTCAGATTCTCAGAAGAGATAAGATATGGTACAATGGAAGACTCCTTTATACTCAATATTGATCCCATTCCTATTACTCCCTTCTCAGGTAACAGCTATTTTGAACTTCATGCACGATCTTTATATTTGTATTTTAAAATTATGGCCCACACAACTTGCACGCATATATAATATGAAGCACTGTTTTACATGTTTTAAAATCTTTATATAAGTGGTATTATACTGAAAGTATCTCTTCACATTTTGCTTTTTACCCTCAACATGTTGTTTTTGAGAATTGAGATTATGATATGGGGACGTAAGGTTCAGTAACTTTTTAAAAAAAATTTTTTAACATTTATTCATTTTTGAAAGACAGAGAGAGACAGAGTATGAGTCGGGAAGGGGCAGAGAGAGAGAAAGACACAGAATCCAAAGCAGGCTCCAGGCTCTGAGCTGTCAGCACAGTGCCCCACATAGGGCTCGAACTCACAGACCGTGAGATCATGACCTGAGCTGAAGTCGGATGCTCAACTGACTGAGTCACCCAGGTGCCCCCAGGTTCAGTAAATTCTACTGATGTATAACTTTCCATTATAGGAACATATCATAAATTATAATTCCATAATGATGGATAGTTTTTTTACTATTAAAACAGTGTTTCCATGAGCCTCTTTATTTATTATTTTTCACCTACATGTGAATTTGTGTAGCGGGTCAAACATCCTGCTTGACAGTTTGACTCTTTTGACTGTAGTCCAAATGATTGGTCAATAGTCCAAATTTCTACCATCAATATTATAATAGTTGTAATCAACTTTCTTTTACAGAAGGTAAACCCATTATAAATTTTGGAGAAAGTAAATGGAAAAATACTTATCAACTTGATAGTATCTATCAGCACTTAAAAGATACTTATCTTTTGATCCAACATTTTCACTTCTAGGAACTGGTTTTAAAGGTATACTCACACATGGCATTCGTTACAGCATTGTTTGTTAATTGCAAAAACCTGGGAATCACCTACCTATCCACTAATGGGGGGCGGGTTTGATCAATTGTGATACAAATATATAACAAATATTATCTAGATATTAAAAATAATTTTAGGTCTTATATACTGATGTGGAAAATGATCAAAAAATATTGTGAATTGAAAAAAGCAGGTTTCATAACGTTGTGTATGGTGTTATCTGTGGGGAAAAAAAGAAAAATAAACCTGTTATAATTACATATATTGATATATATTTACATATGTTTAGAAACATTTTGTATGAATATACAAAGAGTCTTTAACAGTGGTTATTCTGGAGCTCTGGATTTGTATGAGGAGACTGGTATGTGGGATATTTATTTTTATTTTATTTTCCTTTATTAATTTTCCACATTTAATAGTAATCATGCATTTCTTTTGCAGATTAAAAATACAAATAAAATGTTATCCACTATTTGGCACATGATAATATTTTTCCTTTTATGTGTAAATATTATAATTTGTATCACAGTATCTTTTTATTGTCTATCCATGCTGCTTGGATATAGTTTAATAATATTTTATGAGATTATATTACATAATTATATTATATAATTATATTATATAATTATATTACATTAATTAATCAGATTATATTATAATAATATTAAATGAGATTTTTCTGCAGGGGTTTTATTTTGTGTGTACTTTATTCTTTCTTTCTCTTTCTTTTTAGCATCACAAAACTATTCAAACTTAAAAGCAAAACCAGGACAAAATATTGATGCAGAATATTTGTGCATTTGGATATGCATCTTCTTAGGAATTTGCACAAATATGTAATTCTTCAAAACTAGGAATTGGCTTTAAATTCACTGGCACTATCTCCAGCCTGACTCCCCCCTACCTAAAACCTTGGTAATTCCAGTTTGTGTATAGATGGCCTTTCTATACACAAACCTTAATTACCAGCTTAGTTCTCTAGGTTTCTTAAATTCCTTTCCTCCAATAGTTGTATTCTTTACCCTTCCTGAGACACGCACCCCCATGTTGTACCTTAAACATCTTTTTTTGCCAATAACTGTGACCTGACTGTGATCTCTACTTCCTGCATTCTGTACCACCTATCTTTCCAGTTCATTTCATCTTGAACCCCAATTTAAAGAACGCTTTAACTCAATCAAGACACCAGTGCTTTGATCTTACACTTTCACTGTCCCTCACTTACTTAATGTCGTCTTTACTTTTATTGAATATATTAAATTCCATGGTCATTCATAATAATCACTCCTTACATACACATACACACTTAAACTACCCCCTGCTTTTAAGTTTATTTATTTATTGCACATGTGCACACAAGTGGGAGAGGGGCAGAGAGAAAGGGAGAGAGAAAATCCCAAATGGGCTCTGCACTGTTAGCCCGGAGTCCCATGTGGGACTCAAACTCACAAACCTCGAGTGATACCAAGAGTCAAAGGCTCTGAGGCACCTAGGTGGCTCCGTCGGTTAAGCGTCCGACTTGGGCTCAGGTCATGATCTCATGGTTTGTGAGTTCGAGCCCCGAGTCGGGCTCTGTGCTGACAGCTCAGGGCCTGGAGCTTGCTTCTGATTCTGTGTCTCCCTCTCTCTGGGCTACTCCCCTACTCACTCAAAATAAATAAAGATTTTAAAAAATTAAAAAAAAAAGAGTTGGAGGCTCAACTGACTGAGCCACCCAGATACCCTCACCCCTTTTTAATTGTCTGCCAAAAACTCCATCCTAGTTATATCCAGCTCTCCCCACTCCATGCCTGCATCCATGCAGCTGGACAGAAGCACTAACCTCAAATGGTCCCTTGATGCTGCCCAGCGATCATACCACTGTTCCCCAGACCTCCCACTGACCCAGTTTCCTAGACTTGGATTCCACACTTCTCTTTTCTCTTCAGATCACCATTACCTCCTACCTCATCTTCATTCTCAGTTGACAACTTTGTTTCCTACACCTCTAAGAAAATTGACACAATCAGAAGAGACTTTTCCCTTCAGACTTTTATCACTACATGTACCTCTCTACCGAGTTCTACACCCACATAATCTGACTTCCCACCTGTTACCTTAAATCAACTATCCCTGCTTCTACCTAAAATAATCCCTTTGTCTGTGCACCAGACCTTATTTCTCTATTTCTTCTTACCTATATAAGGGCGTCACTTCAACATTTTTTTTCTCTCTCCTACTTCAGTAATTTCAGCTCTTTAATGTATCATGCAAGCATTTTATTATTGCACCCATGTTAAAATGATCTTTATTCCTTCATCTACTTCTTGATTTCTTTCCTCCTCTTCGCAAAAATACTTACAAGTGTTCACTGTATTCTCTCTCTCTCTTTTTCTCCCTCATTCCCTTTTAAATCCGCTTTAGTCAGGTTTTCATTTCTACCATTTTACCAAAACAAAACAATTCTCGATAGGAATCCAGTGACCACCACACTATTAAGTTCAGTGGTGGATTCTCTATCTTACTCGATCATCCAGCAGTGTCAGACACGGTGCGTTACTGAATTCCCTTGATACACTTCTTTCCCTTGGATACCAGGACAGCCTATGATCTTGTTTCTTCTTGTTTCACTGTCCATTTCTTCAGAGTCATTTTATTCTTTACTCTGCCTTTCCAGTCACTAATTGGGAGTGCCCCTGGCTTAGTCCCTGATTCTCTTTTCTTCTAGATCCTCATTATTTTCTTGTGATCGCATTGATTCTCAAGGCTTTAACTCTCATACAGATAATTATGACTTCCAAATATGTTTAGCTCCAGTTTTTTGCTGCACTAAAGATTTATGTGTCCAACTGCGTATTTGGCCTATTGATTTGGATATTTAATAGACACCTCAAATTTAACATGCCCTAAACTAAATTTCTGAACTTTTCTCTCCTTAGTCAACCTGCTCCACCCCCAGCCTTCCTCATCTTACTGTTACAGAGGTAACTCCATTCTTCCTATTCCTCCGGTTAAAAACTCCTATGGTTACTTTTGACTATTCTTTTTCTCTCATATCCCGTATACTACTGTATAATTTCTATCTCCTGTGTCAGTAATGTAACCTCCAAATGGGCAGAGATGATTATCTCTTTGGTGTACTGATGTCTCACAAGAGCTTAGAATGTCTTCTGACATAGAGGACTAAAATAATATTTGTTTAATAAATGGATGAATTGTAGTAACGTGCTAAGAAGTACATGTTTTCTCTTTTCACTTTTATTGAGCTAATTCACATTTACAAATGCTTAGAACAGTCTGACTGATTTCTCACTCTGTATTTCTGCCAATAACAGTGAAATGTGTATTAATATTATAAAATCTGGCCTTCCAGAAAGATACACATATCATTAATACTGGCTACTATCCTATTTCTGACTTATATAAAATTTAGTATGTTTCTCATGGGACCTTATTTGCTTATTTGTCATTGTTCTGGAGTGGAAGCTCCTCAAAGTCAGAAACTTAATCTTCCTGTCTGTCCCTCAAGCGCCTAACCCAGTGCTGGCACATAAGTTTTTTTAAAAAAAATACTGGTTTACCTGTAGTTCTTTTTTTTAATGGAGTCTTTATCTGGTTTTCAGAATGATACTGGCCTCATAGAATGAGTTTGGATGTTTTCCCTTCTTTTCTATTTTTTGTTTTGTTTTGTTTTTTATTACTGATTCAATTTCTTTGTTTTTCATCTGTTCAAGTTTTCTATTTCTTCCTGTTCCAGGTTTGGTAGTTTATATGTTTTCTAACTTAATCATAGAATGAAAATACACAAAATTTAATATTGATCCAGCATGTGATATGTGTCCTGAGCTTTCTCTATATAGATTCCTTTAATTCTTACATCAATCCTGAGGAGAATATAGGTCTCATTTTTACAAATGTAATAAAGCTGGTCTTTCATCTGAGACTCCGTTCTATATCAACCATTGCAATATCCTCGCTATCCACTTTCTAGGGATTATATCATAGATACTAAATCTACTTCCTTATTTAGAGATGACTGGAAAGAATATTTACAATGTCAAATATGGGGGGAATGTTTTGTTTTTATTTACAATTGGAAGCAAATCTTTAGCTTTGTAGTAGTATGTAATTATGTGCTGTCCATTTTGCAGTTAAATTGGGAAAATTGACCTTATATTTTGTGCTTTTAAATCCATAGGTGCTATAATATTATTTACCAAATTTACATAAACCACCAGGATTTTTATCCAGCTTTATTGAGATATAACTGACATATAATACTGTATAAGTTTAAAATATATGGGATGTTTTTTAAATTATTCCTTTAAATTTTTTTTTAAGTTTTATTTTTATTTATTTTGAGAGTGGGGGGAGGGCAGAGAGAAAGGGAGAGAGAAGAATCCCAAGCAGGCTCTGTGCTAACAGCACAGAGCCCAACATGGGACTCGGACTCCTGAACTGTGAGACCATGACCTGTGCCAAAGTTGGAGGCTTAACCAACTGAACCACCTAGGAGCCCTGAGATATATAGTATGTTGATTTGGTATATGTTGCAAAATGATTACTACTGTAGTGTTAGCTAATGCCTCTATCATGTCGCATAATTACCATTACTTTTTTTGTGGTAAGAACATTTAAAATCTATTCTCTTAACAACGTCCAACCATATAATACTTTATTGTTAACTAAAATCACAATGTTGTACATAAATCATCCCCAGAACTCATGCATCTTCTAAATGAAAGTTTATACCCTTTGGCCAAAACCTCCCCATTTTCCCACCCCCCCACCGCCGGCCCTGGTAACCACCATTCTAGTCTCCATTTCTCAGAGTTTGCTAATTTAGATTCCACATGTAAATTATATCATATACTATTTGTCTTTGTCCAACCTATTTCACTTAGCACAATCCTCTAAGCCATCCATGTTGTTGCAAATGGCAGGGTTTCCTTCTTTCTCTGAGTAATTTCAGTGAATAATATTCCAGTGCGTGTGTGTGTGTATAAAATATATATAGCACATCTTTCTATAATGCTGCAATAAACAAGGAAATGTAAGTACCTTTACAAGATTCTTTTTCCATGTCTTTTGGATAAACACCCAGAGGTAAGTGGAATTGCTGGATTGTATGGTAGTTCTATTTTTAGATACTTGAGGAACCCCCATACTGTTTTTCATAGTGGCTATACCAATGTATATTCCCACCAAGAGTACACAAGGGTTTCCTTTTTCCACATCCTCACCTGCATTTGTTATGGCTTGCCTTTTTGATGATAGCCATTTTAACAGGTGTGAGATGACATCTCATTGTTGTTTTGCCTTGTATACCCTTGATAATTAGTGATGTTGAGCACTTTTCATGTACTTGTCCATTTGGATGTCTTCTTTCGAAACGTTGCTATTCATGTTTTGCCCATTTTAAAATCAGATTGCTTGCTGTTTTTGTTGCTGTTGTTGTTGAGTTGTAGAAGTTCTTTCCATACTTTGGGTGTTAACCCCTTATTCAATATATGGTTTAAAAATATTTTCTCCCATTCCGTAGGTTGCCTTTTTATTTTGTTGATTGCTTCTTTTGCTTCACAGAAGCTTTTTAGTTGATGTAGTTCCACTTACTATTTTTTTTTTGCTTTTCTTGTTTATGCTTTTGATGTCATAGCCAAAAACATGTTGCTGAGACCAATGTTAAGAAGATTCTCCCCTGTTTTCTTCTAGCAATTTACAGTTTGAGATTTTATGTTTAAGTCTTTAATCTATTTCAAGTTAATTTTTGTGTATGGTATAAGAGAGGGGTCTAATTTGATTCTTCTGTGTGTGATTATCCAGTTTTTTCAAGACCATTTATTGAAGAGAATATTTTCCCCCATTCAGTATTCTTGGCTTCCTTGTCAAATATTAGTTGACTGCATATATGCAGGTTAATTTCTAGGCTCTCAATTCTGTTCCAGTGGTCTATGTGTCTCATTTTACGCCATTGCCATACTGTTTTGATCTCTATAGCTTTACAGTATAGTTTGAAATCAGGAGATGTTATTCCTCTAGTTTTGTTCTTCTTTCTCAGGATTGCTTTGGCTATTTGGGGTTTTCTGTGGTTCCATATAAATTTTAGAATTATTTACTCTATTTCTATGAAAAAATGCCATTGGAGTTTTGATAGGGATTTCATTTAATCTGTAGATGGCTTGGAGTGCCTGGGTGGCTCAGTCAGTTAAGCGTCCAACTTCAGCTCAGGTCATTTTCCTGCAGTTTATGAGTTTGAGCCCTGGGTCAGTTTCTGTGCTGGTAGCTTAGAGGCTGGACCTTGCTTCAGACTCTGTGTCTCCCACTCTCTCTGCCCCATCCCCTACTCCCACTCTCTCTCTCTCAAAAATAAATAAACATTAAAAAATTTAATCTATAGATGGCTTTAGGTAATATGGACATTTTAGCTGTATTAATTCACCCAACCCATGAACACGGGATATCTTTCCATTTGTTTATGCCTCCTTCACTTTCTTTCATCAAAGTCTTGTGTTTTTTCTTTAACTATACAGATCTTTTACCTCCTTGGTTAAATCTATCTTTATGTACTTTATTGTTTTCTATGCTATTGTAAATGGATTGCTTTCTTTATTTCTTTTTCATATAGTTTATTGTTTGAGTATAGAATTGCAGCTGACTTGTGTATGTTGATTTCATACTCTATAACTTTTATGAATTTGCAGATTACTTCCAACATTTTTTTTTGGTTGTCTTTAGGATTTCCTCTATATAAGATCATATAATTTGCAAACAAAGGCAATTTTACTTTCTCCTTTCTGATTTGGAGGTCTTTTAAATTCTGTATATTTCCTGATTGCTCTGGTTAGGATTTCCAGTGCTATATTGAGTAACAATGTGAGAATGGGCATCCTTGACTTGTTCCTGATTAG
The DNA here is from genome assembly GCF_023721935.1 of Panthera uncia. Lineage (NCBI taxonomy): Eukaryota > Metazoa > Chordata > Mammalia > Carnivora > Felidae > Panthera > Panthera uncia. Next base: position 66,416,921 of record NW_026057584.1, on the reverse strand, counting down.
AGAAAATGTTTTTAATCTATCACCATTGACTATGATGTTAGCTGTAGGTTTGTTGTATATGCCCTTTATTATGTTGATGTATGTTTCTTCTATACCCAATTTGTGGAGAGTTTAATCATAAAAGGATGCTGTATTTTGCTTAATGATTTTTCTGCGTCTATTGAGATGATCATATGATTTTCACCTTTCATTCTATTAATGTGGTGTATCACATTATTGAATCACATTATTGATTTGCAAATGCCAAACTTGCTTCCCAGGGATAAATCATGCCTGATCATGGCATATCATCCTTTATTGTGCTAGTGAATTAAGTTTGCTAATATTTTGTTATGAATTTTTGCTTATATATTCTTCAGAGATATCGGTCTATAGTTTTCTTTTCTTGTAGTGTCATTATCTGGCTTTGGTGTCAGGATAATGCTAGCCTTGCCAAATGAGTTTGGGAGTTTTCCCTCCTCTTGAATTTTTTGGAAGAGTTTGAGAAAGATTGGCATTAATTCATCTTTAACCATCTGGTCTTGGGTTTTTCTTTGTTGGGAGATTTTTGATTACCGATTCGATCTCCTTGCTTGTTACTGGCTTGTTCAGATTTTTTATTTCTTCATGATTCAATCTTGGTAGTTGTATGTTTCCAGAAATTTATCAATTTATTCTAGGTTACCCAATTTTGTTGGCATATTTGTAGTAGTTTCTTATGATTCCATGTATTTCTGTAGTATCAGTTGTGATGTCTCTTCTTTCATTTTTTATTTTATTTATTTGAGACTTGCCTCTTTTTTTCTTAGTCTAGAAAAAGGCTTACTAAATTTGTTTATCTTTTCCCAAAAGTAGTTCTTAGTTTCATTGGTCTTTTCTATTACCTTTTTGGTTTCTATTTCATTTATATCTGCTCTGATCTTTGTTATTTCCTTCCTTCTGCTAACTTTGGACTTGTATTTTTGTACAAGTTTGTACTTTTTAAAAATCTAATTCCTTGAGGTCTAAAGTTTGGTTTTTTATTTGAAATTTCTTAAAATATAGTTATTTATCACTATGAACTCCCTTCTTGGGATTACTTTTGCTGCATCCCATAGGTTTTGGAGTGCTGTTTTTCCGTCTTAATTTGTTTTAAGATTTTTTGACTCATTGATTGTTCAAAAGTCTGTTGTTTAATTTCCACATATTTGAAAAATTTCCATCTTTCATCTTGTTATTGATTTCTAGTGTCATACCATTATGATTGGAAAAGATACTTGGTATGACTTCAATATTCTTAAATTTGCTGAGACTTGTTTTGTGGCCTAACATATAATCTGTCCTAGAGAATGTGTTGTGCACACATAAGAAGAATATGTATTCTGTTGCTGTTTGATAGAATATTCTATATTAGGTCCATTAAATCTAAAGTATGGCTCAATTCCATTGTTTTCTTATTGATTTCTGTCTGGATGATCTGTCATTGAAGTATTGAAATTTTCTACTATTATTGCATTACCTATTTCTCCCTTTTGATCTGTTAGTATTTGCTTAATATAGTCAGGTGCTCTGATTACAATTGTTGTATCTTCTTAATGAATTGACCCCTTTATCATTATATAATAACCATTTTGACTCTTGTTACTGTTTTTGTCTTAAAGTCTATTTTACCTGATATAAATTTAATGCTAACCCTGCTTTTGATTTCTACTTGAATGGATATCTTTTTCCTTCGCTTCACTTTGTGCCTATGTGTGTCCTTAAAGCTAAGTGAGTCTCCTGTTGGCAGCATATAGTTGGGCCCCATTTTGTTGTTGCTGTTGTTGTTGATTCTGTTTTTGTTTTTATCCAGCCACTCTATGCCTTTTGATCAGGATATTTAATCCATTTACATGTAGAGTAATGCCATCTTCTTAATTGTTTTCTGACTCTTTTGTAGTTCCCTTATGTCTTTATTTATCTCTTGCTGCCTTCCTTTGTAAATTGGTGACTTTTCCATAGTGTTGATATGCTAATATTCCCTTTAATTTTTGTGAATCTACCATAAGTTTCTGCTTTTTGGTTACCATGAGGCTTACCTAAAACATAATCTTTGTAAAAGTCTATTTTAAGCTGGTAACACTTTAACTTCAAATGCATACAAAACTACTTTTATTTCCCCCTTTTATGATTTTAATGTCACAATCTATCTCTTTTTGTAATGTGTATTCATTAGCAAATTATAGTAGCTATAGTTATTTTTAATACCTTGTCCTTTAATTTTTATATCATAGTTAAGTACTTAACATACCACCACATTACAATATTAGAGTATTCCAAATTTGACTATATGTTTACCTTTACCAGTGTTTTGTGTATTTTCATATGTTTTCATGTTACTATTAAACATTCTCTCATTTCAGATTACAAAACCCCTTTCAGTATTTCTTTTTTTTGTTGTTAATTTTTTTTTTAATGTTTATTTTTGACAGAGAGAGAGACAGAGCATGAGCAGGGCAGAGACAGAGAGACAGGGAGACACAGAATCCAAAGCAAGCTCCAGGCTCTGAGCTGTCTGCACAGAGCCTGACACGGGGCTCAAATTCACAGACCGCAAGATCATGACCCGAGCCGAAGTCAGACGCTCAACTGACTGGGGCCACCCAGGCGCCCCACCTTTCAGTATTTCTTATAAGGCAGGTCTAGTGGATGAACTATCAGCTTTTGTTTGTCTGGGAAAGTCTTTATTTCTCTTTCAATACTGAAGTATAACTTTGCTGAATATTTTTGATTGACATTTTTTTTTCTTTCAGCGCTTTGAATATATCATCCCACTTTCTTTTGGCCCATAGGTTTTTGCTGAGAAATTTTCTGGTTGACTAATGGGGGTTCCTTTGTAGGTTACAATTTTTCTTTCCTCTTTATGCTTTTAGGATTTTGTCCTTGACTGATTTTGACAGTTATTATAATGTTTCTTGGAGATCACTTTAGATTGAAATTATGGGGTGAGCTATTACCCTCATGGACTCGTATATCCAAATCACTCCTCAAGTTGGGAAATTCTCAACCATTATTCCTTTAAATAAGCTTTCTGTCCCCCACTTTTTGGAATTCCAATAATTTACACCTTGTTTCTTTTTATGGTGTCTCATAGATCACATAGACTTTCTTTATGCTTTCATTCTCTTTTCTTTATTCTCCTTTAACTGGATGATTTCAAGTTTCTTACCTTCTAACTCAGATTCTTTCTTCTGCTTGGCCTGTTTAGCTATTGATGCTCTTTACTGCATTTTTCATTTCATTTCATTGACTTCTTCAGCTCCAGAATTTCTGTTTGATTCTTTTTTGTGTACTCCCTAGGCATCTACCAAAGCTCTCTGTTACTGCTGCCTTTGGAAGCTCACACAAGGAGCCAGCCACAGAGTGGGAGTGGTGTGTGGGTGAGACATTCAGGGCAGTCATAGACATCCATGGATGATGCTTTCCCAGCAGTTCATGGATGGACTTCCTAATAGAGTCCACAGTTCAGCCATCGGGGACCATATCCGTTTAATGCCCTCTATTTTATCTACCACTCTCCCAATCTCATCCCTCTGCCTAGTCATGGAACTTGCAATTTAGTAGCCTAGATTCTTCAAGATAGAAAGGAGTCTCTTTGGAAGTGTACCACACAGTTGGGGAAGTCAAGAAAACACTTACCTGTTCTCCCCTTTCACTATGGGAGAAATCATGGCTGATAATGTCTCAGCCATAAGCTGTGCCATCTTTGAGGAAGGGTGGTGCAAGGAAAGTCAAGCGGTTTCTCTTATCCATTCCAATACATTCCAAAAAATTTTTTTTCTCCACTGGAGTGCTGGAAATTCTCTTCTGAAAACCTGGACACATGGGCTTTCTTGTCCATGGGGGACTGCCAAGTCATTGTTCTTTAGGTACTCCTGGGCTGTGACTGACAGGGACTGGAATCAGTTCACAGGTTTCTGCAGGGACTGCAAGTGATACTGAGGTCTCTCTGCTATTACCTGATGCACAGGTTGGTAAATTCCTGAGTCCCTTAGCATATGGTCTGGATCCCACAACCCTCATGGAGGCATTGTTCAGGGGTAGATGCCTAATTTTTGTTGTGGAAGTTGGGGAGGGAAATATGAAGGATGTCTTATGATGCTGACATCACTTCACTAAACCATTAGGATATAATTGAAATTCAGTTTATCGCTCCTAAAATTTATTCATGCATGTTTTCTAAGTCTCAACTTAGATATTTGTTTTTGTTAAACACCTAATGTCTTTATTACTTTACTTATAGAAAGTTTCTTCTAACATAAATATGCCAACTAGTTATTAGAAATGTATCACTTTCCAATTGATCATATACTGAAAATAACTTCCACTGATTCTATTTCTGTCTTCAATAGATCTCAAGGCTTCAGTAAAAAATTTTAAAAAATATATGAACTTTGTCCTAATTAGATCTAACTCAAATGCCACTTCTTTTGTAATGCTCTCTCTGATGTTTTCATATGCAATGTCACATTTTCTTCTGTACTTCCACTGCATCCTGCAGCTCTCACTTGTCCTAATGTGGACTAGTCAGATATATGCACACCTGGGTCATCTCTCATATGAAGTTGTGCACTGTAAAAGAGCAGACATTATGTATTATAGTTCTACTGAGCTACCCAATACCTACATATACTGCCTTCCAATATGGCTGCTGAGCTCTAGTCATTTAAAACTTCACCTGGGATACTATTTGAAATGTCTTACTTTCACGGCATAACTATATTCTACTTCAAGTGACTTCTTAAAATATTTCTCTGCACTTTGCTTTATTATACCTGCTTTAAATAGCTTTTAAATTTACTGGTTTGTTAGACTACATAGTGATTTTTAAAAGGATAGAGATAAAGCATGTATTAAATTTTCATAGAGAACTTAAATGATAAACATAATTGTGGGGAGGTAGCTCTCTCTGTCTGTCTCACACATACGCATGCACCCACACACACACACACAATCTCAATTTCCAAATCTCATTCACAATGAATTCTATTACTCAATGAGTAATTAGTTTTTATAACCAATAACAGACTCAATCAACAATAATCACACATACATGTACACACAAACACAAAAATACCTACGGTCTATTCCTTCCAGCCATCATTATCTCTCTTCAAAAAGGCATCATAGTAAATACAATGACCTAGCCTCTAGAGGAGTTAGTGAAATATAGATTATAATACTCTTCTGACATCATGATAGTAGAGTATGTGCATTTTGTAAGATATTTCAAATCTTTAATTGCAAAATTGTTCAAGATAATCCCTTACTCAGCCAATATATTTAATCTCTAATCCCATGTTGATCATCATTTTCCTGAGCTTCTGGTTTCTCAGGTTTCTGACCATGGCTAACTCTTCAGAAAAAATTCTGCTCATTATTAAAAGGTGGAAAGGGTTATAAATGAAACAAAATATGATTTAATAAGTCAATATAATACATTTTACAATTAAAATTATTCTAAGATGTGAGTTGATTTGGGCTATATTTCAGTATATAATATTTTAATTTTGTGACAATGTTTCTAGCAAAGAACAGAAATGGTATTTCATGAGCAAATGTTCTTTACAGGAAGTAACAGAAACAAACTAAGGAAAATGTTAACCAAAAAAAGTCTGGGTATAGGGTAGTTCATAGACATGGCATCAGAAAAGTCATGGATGAAGATGTTCCAATATAGAGATGGTAAGAACCAGTGGAACATTAGTGGTTCCAAAAGGGGGTATGAAAAAACAAAACACTACAAACTACAATAATAATAATAAAAGAAAAAATCAATGGAGGTGTATTTTTACATTTAGACTTTTAAAGAAAGCATGACAACACTTTAATCTCAGGAATTTAATGAAAAGTGTTGCATATGTTGATATGTTGGGTATCTTCTAGCCCAGTGATTCTGTTACCTTGCATGGCATAAAGTCCTCCATGATAGTTTAGCAAATGAGAATTGGTAGAGAAGCCTTAATTCCTTTGGACTAGCCACTGATAATTCCATCAGATTCAATGGAAAGATTAACTTTTCTACTGTACTTCTTTTGAATTAAAATGTAAATTAATATGTTAGCTTTATACTTAGTGGTTGCTGGGAGTAAAGAGACAAATTAAAAGTTGGGGGAGAAATAGAAAGACAGAGGAGAGAGAGAGAGAGAAGGAAGGAAAGAGGGAGGGAGAGAGGCGGAGGTGGGGGCACTTGAAGATAGTTTTTTGTGTGTGTAATTTTCAATTTGTAAACTAAGAGCTTTCATCGCCTTTGTAGTAGACTGTTCAAGGCCCCAAAGGTATCCATGCCCTAATAGTCTCTAGATTCTGAATGTTACTGTGTATGGCAAAGGAGACTGCAGATGTGATTAAGTTAAGGATCTTTTTCAAAAAAATTTTTCTAAACGTTTTTATTTATATTTGAGAGAAAGAGAGAGACAGAGTGCAAGTGGGGGAGGGGCAGAGAGAGAGAGAGACACAGAATCTGAAGAAGGCTCCAGGCTCCAAGCTGTCAGCACACAGCCCGACATGGGGCTCGAACCCAAGAAGTGAGATCGTGACATGAACCGAAGTTTGATGCTTAACCAACTGAGGCACCCAGACACCCCAAGCTAAGGATCTTGATATGGGGAGATTATCCTGAATTATCTGGTTAGGCCCTAAATATAATTACAAAACTTAATTATAAGAGGAAGGCAGGGAAGATTTAAGTAGAGAAGAAGTAGGAGACATGATGACTGGATCGAGAGGTTAGAATAATGCAAGGGAAGATTCACAGACCAGGGAGATGTGATGACAGAAGCAAGAGGTTGGAATAATGAAAGGGAGGATTCACGGAGCTAGAAAAAACTGGAAAACATATTATGCCTCTTAAGGAGGTGTGGCCCTCCCAACACCTTGGTGTCAGCCCAGTAAAACTCATTACTGACTTTTGACCTCCAGAACTATAAAGGAACAAATTTATTCCTTTATAGTTTAAGCCACCAAGTTTGTGTGGATTTGTTATAACAGCCATAGGAAACTAGTGCACATTTTATTAAGCATGAAATAACTAGGGCATTCAGCAAATTAGAATCCTTGATGCCACTAACCTGTATTTTTTCTTTGTGAATCAATTTTTGATGATTTAAAGGAAGGGAATACATAATATTAACTACTGAACATCTGTTATTTATTCTTTAAGAGCTAATTTGAAAAAGCATGTTGTCAATTTTATAGTCAAAGGAAGAAGACCAATTTTCGTATTTATTGATGGCTACCTGGTGAACTGAAGCATAGGTTTAATTTTTCCAATTAACCTCAAATTTCCTAACACTGTCAATAAATATATTTGGGGCATTTGTAGTTTGGAATAGCAAATAGACATGTTAATGAAATATTAGAGTCATACTTTTATTTTATTTTATTTTATTTTATTTTATTTTATTTTATTTATTTTTTTTAACGTTTATTTATTTTTGAGACAGAGAGACAGAGCATGAACAGGGGAGGAGCAGAGAGAGAGGGAGACACAGAATCTGAAACAGGCTCCAGGCTCTGAGCTGTCAGCACAGAGCCCGACGCGGGGCTCGAACTCACGGACTGTGAGATCATGACCTGAGCCGAAGTCGGACGCTTAACTGACCAAGCCACCCAGGCGCCCCCTAGAGTCATACTTTTAAACAAAAAAGACGGTTTGAAAAATGATGGTGGACTGGTAGCTGTACTAGATACATGTAATTTGTTCCTCTATTTTTCTATCCCATACCCTGAGACCTGGGATGTTATTTGCTGGCTCTGTATCAAAAGGCAAAAATGGGTGGGATGGCCAAAGATAGGCATCAGTAGGAATTGGAGGGTTGGAGGGTTTGACAAGGATGAAGTTAGGGTATTTATTTCTCACATTCTTCCCTTTCAGATTGCCAGGGTAGAATGTGAAGGCCATAGTTCCTGCCAATCAGCTCTTGCTCCCTCCTGATTACAGTAATCATTTCTTCCTCTCGCTTCTTACTGCTGCTAGCCCTGGGGTAGTGTAACCCCACTAGTGCTTTGTTGGTTTCCCTTAACTCTAACATGCATTGTGAACAGTCTTTTTGTGTTTTAATCTCTTCAATTAAATTCTTTTGTGTCATCTATTTCTCCACCAAAAATATTTACTATAATGCTGGCACTAATGAAACAATTGACATGAATCTGATTATTTGATTTTTACAGTGACCTTGTGAGTTAGGTACTATTCTAACCAAATTTAAAATGAGAACATTGGGGTGCCTAGGTGGATTGGTTGGTTAAACATCTGACTCTTGGTTTCGGCTCAGGTCATGGTCTCACAGTTTGTGAGATCAAGCCCCTTGTGGGGCTCTGCGCTGAGTGTGGAGCCTGCTTGGGATTCTCTCTCTGGCCCTCCTGCTCATGCTTGCTCAATAGACAGATAGATGATAGATAGATAGATAGATAGACTGAAAAACATAAAGTTTAAGTAACTTGATGGTCGCAGAGCTAAGAAATGTCTAAGTCAAAAATGAAGTCCAGTGTGTTTGACTCCAGAACTGATCTTAGATGTGGTAGTAAATTAGCTAATATGCTTTTAAAAATAATCTCATATTTTTAGTGTCTATATAAATCTCATAGACAAGACTTAAGTCCAGAAAAAAATAGAATAAATAGGAACATGTTAGGAAAATTTAATTCATAGGTGATAAACTAACACAGAAGACACAGAGATCTGAATTTGTCAATAGTCTATTACATGCAGTCTTCATATCTGAATGCTCAGGATGTTATTTAGTATCATAATTCTTAAGAAAATGGAAATGAGAGGGACAACATTTTCTTCAATACACAAAGAAAGCCTTTTATTAATACAAATATGTCATACAAATTAATTGAAATAATCTACTTGCTATCTGTGATGATTTTTCAGTGACTAGAAGCAGATAAATTAAATTAAAATTTTTAAAAACCCCACATTCCTAAAGATTGCTGTGAAAATGCATTTCACTTATTAATTATATCCCCGAAATCCATATTCATTCTTTTTTTTAAATCAGCTTTTTTAATTTAAAAAAATCATGCAATTAAAACAAAAAGATGAAAATACTATTTACTGAGAAATTTCTGCTAATCTCACGTAGGAGTATGGCAAAAATGACGTCAGAATTTATTCTTATTCCATCTATAGAAACCGGAAGAGAAGAGGACAACCGATTTTCAAAGCCCTCATCATCTCTTACCTGCAATTCCTAACCTTTATGTTCCAAATAGTCTTCCCACCTACATAACTGGTAGTAAAAAAATCTTTCTTCCATGAGATTTATGAAATTCTTCCTGACATGTAGGTTTTGACACTGCCATTTTGGTACCTTGCAGATTGATTTGTGATAACATCACTAACAGGCCACTTATAGCCTATATCAAGGCTCAGCAAACTATGGCCTTTTATAGCCTCTTTTGTTTAAGATAGTTGGGAAATACAGAAGACTGTTTTGTGGCACATAACACTTACATGAAATTTGAAGTTTAGTGTCCAGCAATAAAGTTTTATTGAAGGACCATGCTTATTACTTAATGTATATTTGTCCACGGCTAAAAATGGTAAAAGTAATAGGCTTTATGTGTGCGTGTGTGTGTGTGTATGTATGTGTGTGTGTGTGTGTGTGTATACACACACACATACACACACACACACACACACACACACATATATATATATATAAAATGTAGATATATCTATACATTTTAGTGTTTAAGTTCATTCATCCAGAGGTTTAAATACTGTCAAATACCTATACTTCGTAATTACAGTACAATGTGAGTATATAGACCAGAGGTCTGCAGCTCAGTTGCTATAAGGGCCATTTAGTAAATGTTTTAGGGTTTGTGGGTCATATGGTCTCTGCTGCAGCTATGCAACTCTGTCCTAGTAGCATGAAAATAGCTGTGGACAAATATACATTAAGTAATAAGCATGGTCCTTCAATATAACTTTATTGCTGGACACTAAATTTCAAATTTCTAGGAAAAGTTGCTATGACTGATGTTAGAGAAATTACTGCCTGTGCTGTCTTCCAGGATTTTTATGGTTCAGGTCTCATACCATTTTGAATTTATCTTTGTGTATTGTGTACAAAAGTGGTCCAGTTTCATTCTTTTGCATATTTCCGTCCAGTTTTCCCAACACCCTTTCTTCAAGAGGGTTGTCTTTTTCTCATTGCATATTCTTTCCTGCTTTGTCAAAGGTTAATTGACCATATAATTTGGGTTTTATTTCTGACAATTCCATTGCTCCACTGATGTATGTGTTTATTTTTGTTCCAGTACTATACTGTTTTGATCACTACAGTTTTGTAATATAACTTGAAGCCCAGAATTATGATACCTCCAGCTTTGCTTTTCTTCTTCAAGATTGCTTTGGCTATTCAGAGTCAGAGTCTTTTGTGGTTCCGTACAAATTTTAGGATTGTTTTTTCTAAAAGTTCTGTGAAAATGCTATTGGTATTTTGATAGGGATTGAATTAAATGTATAGGTTGCTTTGGGTAGTATAGACATTTTAACAATATTTGTTCTTTCGATCCATGAGCATGGAATGTCTCCATCTCTTTGTGTTATCTTCCATTTCTTTCACTAGTGTTTTATAGTTTTCAGAGTATAGGTATTTCACTGCTTTGGTTAGGTTTATTCCTAGGTATCTTATGATTTATGGTGCAATTGTAAATGGGATTGATTCCTTAATTTCTCTTTCTGCTACTTCATTATTGGTATGTAGACATACAACAAATTTCTGTACATCGATTTTTGTATCTTGCAACTTTGCTGAATTTTTTTGTCAGTTCTAGCAGTTGTTTTTGATGGGGTATTTAGAATTTTCTGTATATAGTATCATGTCATCTGCAAATAGTGAAAGTTTTAAATCTTTTTTTTAATGTTTACTTATTTATTTTGAGAGAGAGACAGAGAAGGAGAGAGAGATAGTCCCAAGCAGGCTCCACACTGACAGCAGAGCCCATTGCAGGGCTTAGTCCCATGAACCATGAGATCATGACCTGAGCCAAAATTAAGAGTTGGATACTCAACCAACTGAGCCACCCAGGTGCACTGAAAGTTTTACTTCTTCCTTACCAATTTGGATGCCTTTTATTTCTTTTTGTTGTCTGAATGCTGTGACTGGACTTTCAGTACTATGTTGAATAAAGTAGTGAGAATGGGCATCCTTGTTTTGTTCCTAACCTTAGGGGAAAAGCTCTAAGTTTTTCCCCATTAAGGATGATATTAGCTGTGGATTTTTCATATATAGTCCTTAGTATGCTGAAGTATGTCCCCTCTAAACCTATCTTGTTGAGGGGTTTTTATCGTGAATGGGTATTGTACTTTGTCAAATGCTTTTTCTTCATCTATTAAAATGATCATTTGGTTCATATTCTTTCTCTTATTGATTTGATGTATCACACTGATTGATTTGTGAATATTGAACCACTCTTGCAAACCCAGGAATAAATCCCACTTGATCGTGGTGAATGACTTTTTTTTAACATATTGATAAATTTGGTTTCCAGTATTTTGTTGAGGATTTTTGTATCTATGTTTATCAGAGATATTGGCTGGTAGTTCTTTTTTTATGTGATGTCTTTATCTGGTTTTGGTATCTGGGTAATGCTGACCTCATAGAATGAATGTGGAAGTTTTCCTTCCTTTTCTATTTTTTGGAGTAGTTTGAGATGAATAGGTATTAACTCTTCTTTAAATGTTTGGTAGAATTCACCTGTGAAGCCATCCAGTCCTGGACTTTTGTGTGTTGATAGTTTTTTTTCTTTTTTTTTTTTTTATTACTAAGTCAGTTTCTTTGCTTGTAATTGATCTGTTCAAATTTCTATTTCTTCCTGTTTCAGTTTTGATAAGATATGTTTATAAGAATTTATTCATTTCTTCTAGGTTGCCCGATTTGTTGATATATAGTTTTTCATCATATTCTCTTATAATTGTTTGTATCTCTGTGGTGTCTCCTCTCTCATTTATGATTTTATTTATTTGAATCCTTTCTCTCTTTTTCTTCATAAGTCTGGGTAGAGGTTTATCAATTTTATGATTTTTTTTCAAAGAACCACCTCCTGGTTTCATTGATCTATTCTATTTTTTATTTTGCTCTTTACTTTCTATATCACTTATTTCTGCTCTAATTTTTATTATTTCCTTCCTTCTGCTGACTTTAGGCTTCATTTGTTGTTCTTTTTCTGTCTCCTTTAGGTGTAAAATTAGGTTGTTTATTTGAGATTTTTCTTGTTTCTTAAGGTAGATCGCTTTTGCTGTGTCCAGAAGGTTTTGAATGGTTGTGTTTTCATTTTCATGTGTTTCCATGTACTTTTTTATTTCTTCTTTTATTACCTCTTTGACCCGTTCATTGTTTTTTGTTTTGTTTTGTTTATTTTTGAGAGACAGGGAGAGAGAGAGACAGAGCACGAGCAGGGGAGGGGCAGAGAGAGAGGGAGACACAGAATCCGAAGCAGGTTCCAGGCTCTGAGCTGTCAGCACAGCGCCCTACATGTGGTTTGAACTCATGAGCCATGGGATCATAACCTGAGCCAAAGTCAGATGCTTAACTGACTGAGCCACCCAGGCATACCGACCATTCATTGTTTAGTAGCATGTTATTTAAGCTCCATGTATTTGTGGTCTTTCCAGATTTTGACTTGTAGTTGACTTCTAGTTTCATAGCACTGTGATTAGAAAAGATGCATGATATGACTTCGATCATTTTTAATTTGTTGAGTCTTGTTTTGTGGCCTAATATGTGACTTATTCTAAAGAATGTCCCATGTGCACTTGAAAAGAATGTGTATTCCACTGTTTAAAATGGAATGTTCTAAATATATCTGTTAAGTCCATCTGCTCCTGTGTGTCATTCAAAGCCATTGTTTCCTCGTTGATTTTCTGTTTAGATGATCTGTCTATTGATGTAAGTGGGGTGTTAAAGTCCCCTATTATTATTGTATTATTATCCATTGGTTCCTTTATGTTCGCTATTAACTGTTTTATATATTTGGATACTTTTGTGTTGGGTACATAAATATTTACAATTGTCACATTTTCTTGTTGGATTGTTCCCTTTATTATTACATAGCGTCCTCCTTTGTCTCATGTTACAGTTTTTGTTTTAAAGTCTATTTTGTCAGGAATAAATATTGCTACTCCAACTTTCTTTTGGCATCCGTTTACATGATATATGATTCTCCATCCTCCCACTTTCAATCTGTACGTGTCTTTAGGTTCAAAATGGGTCTCTTATTGGTAGCAGATAGATATGTGTTGTTTTTTCATCCATTCTGTCACTCTGTGTCTTTTGATTGGAGTGTTTAGTCCATTTACATTCAAAATAACCAATAATATATATGTATTTATTCCCATTTTATACCTGTTTTGTGTTTTTTTCTGAAGATTTTTTCTGATCCTTTCTTGTCTTTCTTTCATGGTTTGCTGGTTTTCCTCAGTGATATATTTTTTTCTGTTTAAAATTTGAATATTTATTAGTAGTTTTTGATTTGTGGCTACCATTAGGTTTGTATATAACACCTTCTGCATATAGCGATCTACATTAGGTTGATGGTCATTTAAGTTTGAACCCATACTTTACTCCTCTCTTCCCCACATTTTAGATACATGTCATATTTTACATCTTTTAATTTTATGAGTTCCTTGACTAATATTTTACAGGAATATTCATATTAACTGCTTTTGTGTTTCCTACATTCATACTGTCACTTTTGGTCTTTCCTTTCCACTCAAAGAGTCCCCTTTAATATTCCTTGCAGAGTTGGTTTAGTGGTCATGAACTCCTTTAGTTTTTGTTTGTCTGGGGCACTCTTTATCTCTCCTTCTATTCTGAATAACAGCCTTGCTGCATAAAGTATTCTTGTCTGCAGATTTTTCCCATTCAGCACTTTGAAAATATCATGCCACTCCCTTATGGCTTAAAAATTTTCTGCTGAAAAATCCCCTGATAGCCTTATGGGGTTTCCCCTTGTATGTAAATGTCTTCTTTAGTCTTGCTGACTTAAAAATTTTTATCACTATATTTTGCCATTTTAATTATAATATGTCTTGATGTGGATCTGCTTTTGTTGATTTTGTTGGGGTTCCCATGTGACTCCTGGATCTGGATATCTGTTTCCTTCCCCAGATAGAGAAATTTTCAGCCATTATCTCTTCAGATAAATTTCCTGCCCCCCTTCTCTCTCTCTTCTACTTCTGGGAAGCCTGTAATATGAATGTTATTACATTTGATGGAGACAGCTCCCTAAGTCCATTCTCGTTTTGCAGAATTCTTTTTTCCCTCCTTTGTCAATCTTGATTTTCCATTACTCTGTTTTCTAGGTCATTAATTTGTTCCTCTGATTCTTCCAGCCTGTCGTTCATTGCGTCAAGCATGTTTCTAATCTTGTTTATTGCACCTTTCATCTCTTATTGTTTCTTTTTTTATCTTTGTGTTAAGATATCACTGATGTCTTCCACTTCTCTATATCTGTTTCACTTACACCTCTGGCTGTGGCCTTGTCCTGTTCTTTCATTTGGGAGAAATTTATCTGTCTTCTCATTTTGTCCAAATCTCTGTACCTATTTGTGTGTGTTAGGCAAGTCAGCTACATCTCCTGTTCTTAAGGGTAATCGCCTTATAAAAAAGGGGTCCTGTAGTGCCCTGCTGTGTAGTATTCCCCAGGGCCTGGTGCTTCTGGGAATGTCTCCAATGTGTGCTTCATATGCTGTGCTGTTGTGCCCTAGCTGCTTTATCATTCAGGCCAGTCATCAGCAGAGGTTTTATTTGCCTGTTGTGGACAGTGTTTCATCCCTGGCCTAAATGTGGCACATTTTAACTGGTTGTGCTCTGGTCTGCTTGTGAAATGAGACCTGTTACTACTGCCACTGTGACCAAAGCCTCACAAAACACCCAGGTCAGGAGACATGGTGTTGGAAGGGGTTTGGGCCAGTCTTCTGGGGGAGAGGGCCCACCATGCTGGGACTGAGGCAAGGTGAGTGGAAAACGCAGTTCTACCAGAGTGTGGTGAGGAGGAAGCTTTGGTGTAAGCAAGTTAGGTGGCAAGTGTCAGTGTTGTGCTGGTGCCTGCAGGTGGCCCTGTGCTTATGTTTGGGGGTGGGGAAGGGAAATGACACTGGTCAGTTCCTTTGTTTCTGGAAGGGTCTCTCCATGAGCACTCTCTCCCTGGGACATACTCCAAGGTGAACAACTGACCTCCCCAGTGTGTGCCCCAGGTGCTTTTTAGATCACGGTTTCCATGTTGTATGTCTGCTGGCTGTTTGCCCTTCCTTTTTTCCAAGAGCAATCCCAGTATCTCTCTGAGCTCTCCCAGAGCCAAGCACACTCACCTTTAATACTCCAGGCTTTAAGCCCAGCTGGCTTCAAGAACTCACAAAATTTGGGCCCTCTTGCTTTCCAAGCCAATTGCTATGGGGATTCATTTTTCCCATGTGCTCCCCTGTGTTAGTCTGTCTTTCACCCTTCTCTGTGACCGGGTCTCCCTCCCCACTGCAGCAGCCACAATCTGTTTCTCTCCCAAGCTGAGTCTCTGTGCTTCCAACCTTCTTTTCTACCTTTAGTTGTGGAATTTGTTCTGCCAGTCTTCAGATTGATTTCTGGAGCATTAAAGATGATTTGATATTTATCTAGTCATTTTCCTGGGACAAGGTGAGCCTAGGATCCTCCCACTCTGCCACCAACTTCCTGTCTCCTATTTTTCAATTCTTCTACTAGTCAGTGTTTCCTCTGTTTATATCTAATCAATGCTTTCTCCAAATGACATTGGCATATTTTCCTGTAAAAATTCATAGTGAAAATGTCTAGTTTTTCCTAACTTTGATATAAATATTTATAATGTGTCATCACTAAAATATATTTACATCAGTACCCATAGTGATATAATTGTATCAAAGTAAATTTTATTTGATACAGATAGACTTTATCATGTAAAGATATTTCTTTTATTTCTTTTTACAGAGAGCATTTATAATTTGTAAATACATGCAAGACTTATTAAATGCTATTTCACATATTTATTTCACATATTTCACATAAATGCTAGTTCATATTTTTATTAATCCATTGACAAAATCTATTTTATGAACATATTTTCTAATTTTTTAATAACTATTTTGGGTGGTTTTTGATGCATTATTTGGTTAAGTAGTTGATGAATTTTATTTAAGATTTTTTATGTCTGTATTCATTAATGACATTGGTTGTAGATATAAGTTTTGGTAAAGTTTTACTATCAAATTTATATTTTTCTGAAAATCTTTTGGGTAATTTTCTATTTTTTCTATGCTTGAGCCAGTTTTTTTGACAGGTATTTTTTATTATTATTTTTGAAATATAGTTTATGCACAATGTTACATTAGTTTCAGGTGCACAACATAGGAATTGTACAAGTCCATACAATATGCTGAGTCAGTTTTTAAAATGTGCAAGTTAAGTGTTTCTACATAATGTCAATACTTCTTTTCTAGAAGATATCAATAACTCATCTATAAAGCACCTTATTGTTATTTTAAAGTAGTTCTACATTTTTTCAATTTATTTTCTTAGAATTTGCCTGGTCAGTTTATTCTTGTGCCATTTTGGCAATTTCATTTTCATATGTGTTAACCATTTCATAGAGAATTGCTAAGATTTATTTACTTTTATTATTTTTTTTAAATAATAGACTTTTTAAAAAATGTTTATTTATTAATTTTGAGAGAGAGAGAGTGAGGCAAGCAGGGGAGGGGCAGAGAAAGAGGGAGGGAGAGAATCCCAAGCAGTGTGGAGCCAGTTGTAGGGCTTGAACTCACAAACCATGAGATCATGACCTGAGCTGAAATCAAGAGTCAGATGCTTAACTGACTAAGCCACCACGGCACCCCAAGAATTGTGAAGATTTATAAATTTCAAAATAAGTGTTCTATGCTTAATGTATTATGGTCAAAAATATGACTTGGGTCTACAAATTCTACTTTCTAGAATTTACTGAGGTAGGATTTGTTTGTTTTCCTGCTGCTTTCTATACAACTGATTAGTTTTATAAATTACAAAAGAAAATTTTCTCTGTACAGTGCAAAGTTTGGTGTATAGTTACTGAAATAACAGTAATAATTATTTCATTCAAATCTTTAATGTTTTTACTTTGTTTTCATATTTTATCTCTCAAAAACTTAGACAAATGAATTTATATCTTCTACAATTATTGAATTTCTAACAGTTTTGCTTAATAATGTACTATGCTTAATTTTATAAATTTATGACTAGTATATTCTTATTGAAAGATTTACCTTTATAAGTATAAAATTACCTTATTTATCCATTTAAGAAATTTTTGCCTTGAAATATATTTTGTCTCTAATAACATTGCAAGCCTTACATTTTTGTTTGTATTTGCCTGATATATTTTTGCCCATTTTTTATTTTTAATTTTGGCAATTTGTTCCATGCTTCTTTTAAATAAACAGCATCTGTTCAACTTTTGCTTTGTGATCTAATTTAGTACTTTTTGTTATTTAACGTGAATAAACCAATTCACAATTTGTTATCATCAATGTTAGGTTTATTTGGGCTTTCTTCTGACAACTTGTTTTGTGGTTTCTACTTTTATTTTTTTATTATTTCTCCTGATTTGCTTATGAACTACATCAACTATATTGTTTTCCTTTTTTTCTCTTTTTTTTTCCTAGCTATTTAGAATGCATATATCACCTTGTTTTTCACTGCATTATTTTCAAAGAAATTGTCAGCATAATAAATTAAACTATTATCACATGTAGAAAAAAAAAATATATATATATATAAATTTTTTCCTTATCCAAGTATTTCCTAGTTTTTAAAAATATTTTGGGTAATGTTAATTTAAAGAAACGTTCTTTATAAGTGTATTGTTTATAAGTGTATTGTTCTTTATAAGTGTAGCAATTCTGTTTTATAAGGAGTTATCTGCAACAGTATTAAGATTATGCCCCTTATTTTGAACAATGACCTCTTTTTACATGCCTGGTGATTTTTTTCTCTTTACTCATCCTTACAGATGTTATTCTGTGCTGTATAACATCGGGATTTAAGATGGTTCTATCAGGAAACCATTTGAGATGGTTTCCTATAAATATCTAAAAATCTTCAGGCAAAAGAGAAAGCTTTAAATTTCCAGTTGTTTTAACTTTGCCAGTTCAAAGGTCCAGTGGCCTAAGGAAAACAGGAGAGATCACAGCAGGAACTATGTAGATTTGGCAGCCAGGACTAATCTTATTTCCTGAATTCAGTTGCCTGATGGCAACTGCTCGTGGGGAGCGGTATTCCTATTCTTTATCTGGCATGGCTATTTGCACCTGTTGTAAGCTGGGCATAGACTTTGCCATCTGGAAAACATCTCAGAAATTTTGGTGATATTCTCAGTGTCCTACTGATGCTGCAAAACTTACTCTTGCTCTAACCCTTGCCGTGGGATCCAGTTGTGACCATGGTACTCTCTGGGCACATTTTTCATTTATTTCTGAATTAAACTGATCTTCCTTATGCCCACAATCCTGGATGTATTTGGTTTTCCTGAAGTCAGTTCCTGTGGATTATTCTGGAAAAAAACACTTATGGCATGTGTAAATCTTTCTTCCTAGTTTCCAGAAATGACCCATGTTTTCCTCCCTCAATTCATTTTAGAGTGTGCATTTCACTTGCATTTTCACTTGCATCTGGCAAATGGGAGGGTGGTGAGTTGGAAGGAGAGTGATTAGATGTCTGTATTTGACAGACTTTTACCCAAAAGTAAATGCCTTCAAATCCTAAGATTATTCATGAGTAAAGAGATATAATGGGAATATTCACTGACTCTAATAAATAGATATTTTTATTTACTTCATGGAAAACAATTCCCATTTTTATAATCTTTCAGTTCAAATTTCTTCCGTCCTCATTCTTTTTAAAAATCTTTAACTTTTTCCTTTCTTCAGAGACAACAAATTATTACCAGTGGAAAGAGGACTGGACTAGGAGCCAGAAAAACAGAGCTCTGGTCCCAGATCTGATGTTTAATATCTATACTCTGAAATTCTATAAGCTTCAATTTTATCACCCTTAAAATGAAAGAAATAGACCACATTCTCTCTAAAGTACCTTCCAGTTCTATACTTCTTCACATCCATATTAGTGGAATTATTGCCAGGCTGAATCCACACTTTCCTTTGAACAAAAATTCCATTCGTATTTTATATTCATTGACAATTTAAAATATCAGGTTATTTTTCCTTAATGCTATTTTCATGTTTAGCCAGACTAACAAAATTAAATAAAGGAAGATGTTTTTTTTTTTTACTATTTCATTATATTTATTTTTACTGAAGTAATTTTAAAATATTTTAGTTAATAATGAATCTATTTTTCAACACCCTTTTCTGAAAGATTATTATATTTCTCCTTGTTCTAGAAAAAAGTCTATGATAGTCTAATGAACTGTGGAAATATTTACCTACTCTTAAAAAGCATACATCTGTATATCTTTTGAATTTAAAAGACTATGTTTATTAGCCATTCAAACTTCTCAAATTTTTTTCTCTTATGGAATAATTAGAAGCATTCATTCTTGACCCTCTCACCCCCAACACACCAACTGAATTTCCAGCTGACTTGGCCTTCTTACGCAGAAGATTCCTCACTAACATCCCTGAATTTAGTTTCTCTTCTTGCTTCGCTATTTCAGGGCAGAATACGTTTTCTGTAATAAACCTTTCATTCTGTCTTCCTTCATAAATTTGGGTGGCTTCATATGGAATTTGACTTTAAAGAACATGGAGATCAGTGAGGGCTGTGAAAGAGAGAGAAGCTGTCTGCGTCCTGTGCTTCATGTCTCTCAGACAAAAATCTTGGAGTTCTCTTCATCTTATGCAGTTCCTTCTCCACCCACGTTCAGTCAAACTTCAGATTTTACTAAAGCAACTTCAGAAATGCTCAATTATTTCCTCCTCATTCCATTGCTTCTGCCTCATTTTGGCATACATTGTCTCTTGTCTGGACTCTTATGATAGCTTTTTATCTTATCTCCTGTCCTACAGGCCCTCACATTTCAGACTTCTTCCATAGTATCAGAATAATATCTAGGAAATAAATCTGATTATATTGCTTTACTGAATAGTGTTCCTCAATGTTCCCTGTATCCTTACTGTAAAATCCAGATTGCTTAACTTGCACATGAGGTAACTCCACCCCATGGACTTCATATCCCCATGAGGTTCTACTGAATGTAAAGCCCGGATAGGCGGCGGTAGTCATAATCTGACCTGGTAATAGTACCTAAAATAAAATTTTGAAATCCTAACACTAGCAGGAAGTAGAACCATGACTAACATTTTACAGTCTATATAGGTGATTTTAGTCACCATGCAAACAGGGTGTTTGCACCAAGTTGTTGAGAACTTGGACTGGACATCAGGTTGCCCCAGGCCATATTCTGGCTTCTCTACTTACTAATCTGTCCTTGGGCAAGAAATAAACCTCTTTGGGCAGCCTTGTGTATAATAAGTTTACTAATTGTTCTCATCCCAGAGGTTATCATGAAGATTGAATTAAATAATAAGATTGAGTGATTAGGTGAATTTGATCTTTCTGTTAACCTCAATTTATGAATTTTTTTTCCATTTACTCTAACTTTTTCCCACACTTAAGTATTTCTTAAGCAAGTTTGTGCACCTAATTCTTTTATTTCTTTATAAGCCACTTACTGCTTATCTACTTGTACTAGTGTGCTAGAACTGTAATCTTGATGTACTATTATTTTGATATTAACATTTTATAATACTTAATATTTTATAATGTACACTTCTCTTCTTGATAGTTCACTTTTCTTATTAAAAAACTTCAGCAAGTTGCCATTGGCCTTTGACATTCTATATGACATCTTCTCCACTTTGGCCTCTATCATTTTTCCCTTATTAGATCTGCAACGTCATCTAGGTAAGAACTTCTACTCCAGTCCAAGTGATCCTTTCATGTATATTGTCCTGGTCTGCTTTGCTTTCTCTTGTAGGCCAGAGCCAGGTCCTGCTTAGGATTGGGCCTTTGCTTATGATTTCCTTTCCAATTGGAATGCCTCCATTTTTGGCCCAGCCTTTAAAGCTTAGTCTAGGAGTGCTTGGGTGGCTCAGTCTGTTAAGGATCCGACTTCGGCTCAGGTCATGATCTCACGGCTCCTGAGTTCAAGCCCCATGTCAGGCTCTGTGCTGACAGCTCAGAACCTGGAGCCAGCTTTGGATTTTGTGTCTGTCTCTCTCTGCCCCTCCCCTACTTTTCTCTCTCTCTCTCTGTCTCTCAAAAATAAATAGACATTTAAAAAAAAATAAAAATAAAGCTCAGCCTAAGTTCCACCTCATCAAAGAAGTCTTTGTTCATCACTTCAGCCCTTTAACTTTTCATAAGCAGCAAAAGATATAGAATAAATAAATAAGTCCTTTGGAGTGGGGAGTCAAAATACACATCGTACTCTTGCATCTTTTGTTTATTTGCTATGGCCACTGACATAGGCTGACTAAAACCTTGGTTTCTTTTAAGATGAAGTTATTTATACCTCTCTGATCTACTTCCTAGTGTTGTTGTAAGTGATAAATAAAATAAGTCACAGGAATAAAAAGTATAGCTTAGAGAATATAGTCAATACTATTATAATAATAGTATTATCATCTCACTGTATAGTGACAGATGATAAATACATTTACCCTAGTGAGCATTATAACTTATAGAATTATTGACTCACTATGTTGCAATCCTGAATTGTTGACTCACTATGTTGCAAACCTGAAACTAATATAGTATTTTATATAAACCATATTATATTTACCATATTTATAAATAATTTATAAATTTATAAACCATATTTATATTATATAAACCAAACTTAAGAATAACGAAAATAAAATAATGTATATAAAACATTTATAAAAATTTTTAAAATATCCATTCAAGTTTGTCATTGTTATCACAAACAAATCGTATACCACCTTGCTACTTGCCTTGTATTGTTTTTGTACATTGCTGTCTTATGACTGTTACTGGGCTTAATACTGGAATTTACATTTCTACATGTTTGACTACGTAATTAGATTTTTAATTCTTTGGGGTCAGGGAATATTGATGGTATTAAGATCAAAGAGCCATACTCCCAAGTATCTTAGAACAAATTATCTTAGAGGCATAAATAGGCTTGTACCTCCTATTAAAGTATAATCCCTACCAGAGAGGCTTATATTCTCATCCTAGCCACATGGAGACAGTGAATTGAAGACAACTGATAGGGACACTCTTCAAAAGAAAGAGGATCAGTAAGGGAGTGAACAAAGCTGGTTGGTTTGTCTCAGCTTACCCATGTCTGGCTTGTTGTAGCCACACAGACTTCATGGGAAATAAGTAGAAGGCAGTATAGCTTGGACTCATGCCATTTTCTTTTCTGAAGGATAATTTTCATAAAATAAAATGCATATTCAATTGAGTTTTGACAAATGTAGTCTCCCATTGTCACCACTACCCCAATCAAGATGTGAAACATCTCTACCTCCCCAGTGCCCTTTCCCAGTCAATCCATCCTGGCTCCAGAGACAACCAGTTTTCTGATTTCTAACACCATAGCTTAGTTTTGCTCAAAAACTTCCCCTAAATGAACCCATAAAATATGCACTATGTTTTTTTTTTTAAGCATCTTTCACTCAGCACTCATTTTGTTGCATGTGTAAGTAGTTCAAAGCATTTGGTTGTTGAGTAATATTCCACTGGTTACATATATCTTAATTTATTTTTCCTTTACCTATTGATGGTCATGTGAGTTGTTTCTGGGCTTTGGCCATTATGAAAAGGTTGCTATGAACATTCTGGCAAAGGTCTTTTGTGTGTGGATATTTTCACTACTCTTGAGGTTGTCAGAAGACTGGATAAAAAGCAAGATCCAATGATATGCTGTTTTCAAGAGACATATTTTAAGTATAAAAATACAGACAGGTTAAAAGTAAAAGAAGAGGAAAAGATCTAGTGTAAGCACTAATATATATAACATATGTCATTATATTATATGACATTAATATAATATAAAGTAGACTCCAAGACAGGAATATTAACATAGTTAAAAAATGGTCATGTCATAGAATAAAAATACTGATTTGTAATAAGACCTAACACTCTTAAATGTGTATAGCAAAATCATAAAATTTCAACATAAAAGAAGAAAAAATGGACAGAAATAAAGTGAGAAATATAAAAATACACAATTATTGTTAGAGATTTTAACAATCTTCTCCCAGTCATTGATAGAAAAATAGAAAACAAATTAGTAAGGATATAGAAGACTTGAATAATCAAACATGAAGACGTAATTGACATTTATAGGATAATACTTCCAATTGCAGAATATACATTTTTTCTTTCTTTTTTTTTTACACTCTCTTCAATTACACATGAAACATTTATCAAAGACCACATGCTAGGTCATAAAGTAAGACTTAATTCATTTCAGAGTATTTGACAAAAGGAGAATTAAATTAGAAACCAATAACAATAAGGTGTGTATAAAAAGGCAATATTTTTTTTAGCAATTAAGCAACACATTCCTAAATGTTCAATCCATGGGTCAAAGAAGAAATCATAAAGAAAATGACAAAATATTCTATACTGAATTACAGAATGCAACATGTTAAAAATCTGTGTCTTGGGGCACCTTGGTGGCTCAGTCAGTTAAGCATCCAACTTCAGCTCAGGTCATGATCTTCCAGTTCGTGGGTTTGAGCCCCACATCGGGCTGTGTGCTGACAGCTCAGAGCCCGGAGCCTGTTATGGAATTCTGTGTCTCCTTCTCTCTCTGCCCCTCCCCTGCTGGCACTCTGTGTGTCTCTCTCTCAAAAATAAACATTAAAAACATTTTTTTAAAAATCTGGGTGTCCATTCCTTTTAATTATTCTTTATTCTCAGAAACTGATTAATTAAATTAACAATAATCAAAATACCATGAAAGGGGAGAGGCAGGAAAGCAGACTGAAGGTTGAAAATTATAGGGATCATGCCTACCATCAGCCAGTGTTTTTATTCTACTGCAATTATATGAAGTCACTTGATATTGCTTAAACTAAAAGGAAAATATCCTTTCAGTGTCAATAAACAGAACGCTAAATAAATATTCTGGCAATTTTTCACTGATAAATCCCATATAAGGGTATGTATGATGCTTCCATTTCATCCAATGACACAGTAGCAGAAACAGTCTGGATAGTGTGTTTTTTTTTTTAATGTTTTTATTTATTTTGGGGGGTGGGAGGGGCAGAGAGAGAGGGAGACACAGAATCCGAAGCAGACTCCAGGCTTCAAGCTGTCAACACAGAGCCCGATGCGGGGCTTGAACCCATGAACCACAAGATCATGACCTGAGCCAAAGTTGGTTACTCAACCGACTGAGACACCTAAGAATCCCTGGATTGTGTTAATATTGACAGAGATTATAACTAAAGAATAAGTTAATCAGTGATTAAAAAGTTGAATAGACAACGAAGAAAAGTTGTGAAATCTTTCTTCTGATATCTGAGACAAAACCATCTGTCTCTGATTTCAGTTCAATCTTTAATGAATATAACCAGTCTGACTAAATAATCTATTGGAAAGCCCCCTTCCAAACACAAAACCTATAATTTTAATTAGTGTTGGTTATGGTGCCAACACAAGGGAAAATGCTCAGTTCCATAAAGAATAGTAGGGGTTTTATTCTAAATCTAAGTCATATCTTTTAATTTACAAATCTTTTATTTGGAAGACTGTTTTCTTTGTAGAACTCCAAACATTCCTCCTCCCCCACCTCCTCCTCCTCCTCCTTCTCACCTCTTTGTCTTTCTTACTCTCACTTTTGCTCTTTCTCAATGTGTGTCTTTTATGAGAAACCAAAGAATATTCAGTTTGAAATATGCAAGCATGATTTGAACTTTTCAAAAAATGTGTGAGTCATTTCTTGCCCTTTGATAATTTCCAAGTGACGAGGCTGCTTTTACCAATCAATCCCTGCTCTTAATGATTTCAGTATATTTTGTTTGGTTGGGAGTGAGAAAAATAAATGCAAAATGTCATTCATGAGTATGAGCCTGCAAATGAATATGTAGAAGGCAAGTGATTACTTTATTGGGGGACACAGTATGTTTTCCTGAGCCTTTTGCCCTTTTCCCTTCCCAAGCCTGCTGTTTTTCCTGTTTCAGTTTACAGATGAACGTGATACAGCAGTGTGGTCGGATGGTAATCACACGATCTGACATTTGTGGCTTAAGCATCTATGTACATGGATAGGAAGCTATTCAAAAATCCAACCATCTTGTGAGTTCTAACTACACTTTTACAATTCACATACATGAAGTTATATAGGGAAACTTTTAAACATGGAATGCAAGAAATCATTTCATTTAAAATACCCTTTCTTCATTCATTCTTACAGGCAAAAATTGGTATTTTAATAATGTTAAGAAAAAGAAGAAAATGAATAAGCAATGTCAAAATGCCTTGCTGTTCAAAGAGTATATTACTTCAAATGATCTGAATTCATTCCAGCAGCAACATTATGCATTTGACCGGGACACAAATCACCCTTATTTAAAGACAGAGGAAAAAAGAAGGAAAAAAAAGAGAGAGAGAGAGAGAGGAAAAAGCCCTGCATGTCAGGAGATTAAATGAACTGAGGAACAGAGTGCTTAATTCTATATTCTTTCTCTCTAAAAGGCAGTAGGACTGATTGGAAGTAAGGGAATTTACCAGTGAAGGTAGCTGGCAACATGTTGAATAGACAACAAATGCACTCTTCACCCGTGAAAGCAAGCCAACGAAAAGTTTTGTAACAATATCTGTTTTGTAGCTGCATTTCTCAATTGATGCTGTTTTTAAATTGGTTTATTTTTTAAAAGTGCATCATGGTCAGAAAGATTATCTCTTTTTAAATCTTCTAAAATTTCAACAAATATTTCTAGGCATCAAGGATAGGCAACATTTTGCCTTGTCTACTTCTCTGACATTGAGCTGTTTCTAGATGCTAAATTTGGCTGCTGTATTTTCATATCTGTGAGGCTGTTCCTGGGTCCACCCTACAAATAGCCATCCAGGTTTCGAGTTTTCCAAGCAGCGGAGCATGGCTATCCCGCCTTCGACACCCCCGTTCTGTTCTGTGCCCAGGCTCGGGACATTGAGTGGCAGCGAGCTTTCCTCTATTCCTGGTGTGATTGTTGCTTCTCAGGGTCTGGCTTGGGCTCCGATCTTGACATTTATGTCACAGGTGTCACCGGTGAAACTGCTGGGAAACCAGATGGCAGGCCTAACTGAGGTTGGCAGCATCTGCTGTGGTACTCGTTGTCCCTGCTACCTGCTCTACTTTCTTCTTCCTGTTGATGAGTTATTGTCTTGTATGGTTTCAGTCTTTCAGTATTATTTACCTTTCTACAGGTCTTTCCAAATATGAACTCCTTTCTGTAGTTCTTTCCATGCATTTTCTCCCCTTGGAACCCCATCACTCAGGAAGGCTCATGACTTGGCTGCCTTCTTTGGTCCTTCAGGGGACTTTTGCTTAAATGTCACTTCGTCAGCAAGAATTTTCCTTGAGCACCCTATTTAAATTTACAACACACCCTTCTCCCTGGCCCCCTACCCTGATATTTTTCCTTCCCTTTCTTCCATTATCTTTTTCCACAGCAATTAGCAGCGCCTGCTATATTCCATGTTGAGCTTACTCGTACATAATCTGTATCATTATGTAGATCTATATCTTCTATAGAATATAAGCTTCATGAGGGCAGAATTTTGTCTGTTTTTTGTCTTGTGGGCTACTTACTATATTCTAAGCATCTGGGAGAATACTGGCTCTTAGAACTTTAAAAAAAGTCGCCCTTTTTTATTGTTAAATAACAAATTGCATTGCAAATTCTGAATATCAGACCTCTTTCTAGCTTTGTATTTGGTCTTACTCCTTCTGCTTAGTATAGTGTTATGTGTAAGAGCTTTAAGGGCACAGGGAAAAACTGGATAAGGTGCATCTGCTGTGTGTGTATTAGGTATTTTACTTATCTTGTTTTAATCCTCACTATAGTCCGAGTCCTTTGCCTAAAGAAGCACAGCTAGAAAGTAGCAGAGTAAAGATGCCTTTTCTTCAGAAGCATGGTGCCCCCAAAATAATAGTAAGTCAACAAGAACCCCTCAAAATTGATAATGTTGCATAAATCAGGTGTAGCTACAAACTGAGTGCCAAAAAATGATTGATTAAAAAGAGAACTGTAAAAGAGCTCCCTAAAAAGATAAGCAACAGCAACATCAAAAGAAGGATATCCAAAACTATTTAGAGCCCAGCACCCTTGACTTAAGTGCCTGGACCTCCAAGGTAACTAACTTAAAAAGGAAAACATGTAAAGACACCTAGGTGACTCGGTTGAGCGTCTGACTCTTGATTTCAACTCAGGTCATGATCTAACGGTTTGTGAATTCGAGCCCCGTGTCGGGCTCTGTGCTGACAATGCAGAGCCTCCCTGGAATTCTCTCTGCCCCTTCTCTGCTCATGTTCTCTTTCTCTCTCTCTAAACAAATAAATAAACTTAAAAAATAATTTGAAAAGGAAAACATGTATTTGGACACATATTTTGACATGTTTGCTTAAAAAAATATTGTTTACAGTGTGAAACCAACAAAGACAAATAGATTCTTTCTTGATCATAAAGAGGCAAGAAGAGCTCTCTGCAGTGTTTTCTTACTGTAGTCCAAGAAAGAGTAGTTAATTGTATTTTTAAAACAAGCCAGATTTTATTTGTATGATACTTTTTTACTAGGTCTTTTTTTTTTTTTTACCTCTTTTGATCTAGTGATACAAATGCAAATTAGGTCTCATTTTTAATTCAGTACCAGGTATGTATGGGGAAACCACATGGTGCAATGAGCCCCGGAGACTAGAAGGTGGTCAACAAGTCCAGACAAGTTCCCTGCCCTCATGGGGCCCACAGCCAAGCAGGAGAAGCCACTGATCAGGGAGATAACATGTTCTTTCCCCCAACTTATTTTGGAGAAAGAATCTTCTGTCTCGCCTGGCTTCTAAGTCTTTAAGATGGTATACATAGCAGATATACTTTTTCCTAATGAAAATGGTAAAGCTTTACCATTTTCAGTAGGAAAAAATATATGTAGATATAGAAATTATATATCTATCTATCTATCTATCTATCTATCATCTATCTACCTATCTATCTATCTTCTGGTGTTTATAGCATTACTAAGTATCGAGACACTACCATATGACCAATATGTGAATAGAGTACACACTTACTTGTTTTTGTTGACAAGCATTCATCCCTCCCTTGTTCCAGTGATAGCATCCCATCACTACTTTTAAGGAATGTCCCTATACCACCGCCATAATCCTGACTGTTCATAGGTTTTAAGCAAGGTTTCCTTCTAGTTCCAAGAGTGAGACATTTGGTTTAGGGGAAGCCAATCAAAGCACAAAGCACAGCATTACCTAGGACAGAGCGATTACTTCAGGGATGGGCATGTGACCCAGCTGGAGCCAGTGGGATGCAATGAGAGTTTTTCTGTGTCTTATGCCTATTGGATTTAAGTCTGGGAAGTTGCAGCTGCTATTGAACCTTACTACAAATAAGGGTTGAATATCTAAAAAAGCTATCACCATGGAAGTCAGAGCCAAAGAATGCAGCATAACTAGGTAACAGTTATGGTAATGTCAGCTGTATTCCAGAATCATTCCATGCCTAAAGCTAGCCCCTGACAATAAATCTTGAACTAATGAATTTCCTTTTCCTTTTCCTTCCTTCCATCCTTCCTTCCTTCTTCCCTTCTTACTTTCTTTCTTCTTTCCTTCCTTCCTTCTCTCCTTTCCTCCCTCTCTCCTTCCTTTCTTTCCTTCCTTCCTCCTTCCTTTCTCTCTCCTTCTCTTCCTTCCTTCCTTCCTTCTTTCCTTCCTTCCTTCCTTCCTTCCTTCTTTCCTCCCTGCCTCCCTGCCTCCCTCCATCTCTCTCTCCCTTCCTCCTTTCCTCCCTTCCTTCCTCTTTCTTCCTTCTTCCTTCCTTCCTTCCTTCCTTCCTTCCTTCCTTCCTTCCTTCCTT
>NW_026057584.1:66376772-66387843 GCF_023721935.1 Panthera uncia | reverse complement strand
CTTCCTTCCTTCCTTCCTTCCTTCCTTCCTTCCTTCCTTCCTTCCTTCTTTTCTCCAGCCAGTTTGAGTCACTCTTTTGTCTCTTGTAACCAAAAGAGGCTTGCTAGAGTAACTAAAAAATTCTTTTTGCCTCTATCTTCTCCTTGCTTGTTTCCAACAAATACATTTTCTAATGAAAATGATGAACCTAGAAAATATCTTGATTTAATAATTAGGACCGTTTCTGGATATAATTGGTACCACCACCTAATTTTTATTTAAATCTTTATTTCAGGCTTTAATTGCATGAGCAGGTGTTTCTTTTTATGACTAAATAAAGTTCACAGATTTTTGGTGTCAGACTTTGAGTTTGAATCCTGAATTCATGATCTTAGGTGACTTTTTCTACCCACGGTGTACTGCCTTTCTTCAGTTTTCAAATCAGGATAGTGAAAGAGTATATTTGATAGGATGTGGGAAGGATGAAATGATACCATATATTCAGACATGTTTGCCCAGTCAGTCACTGGCAGATAGTAAGCCCTCAATCATCACTATGTCATTAATTGAAAGACTGGCATTTAGGATTTCACTAGCTGTTCAGTTTTCTTCTGGCTGCTTTTCAGCCACTAAAATCATACATAAAATAAGGTTGGTGTCCCATTAAGGTAATTTCATTTCAACAGAAACTTTATTTGTATAGCACAAAGACCATCTCTTTGTTGAGTTAGCAAAGCACTATATTGGATATCAGATACTCTGGGGCTAAGGCTAATGTTAAATTCCACTGTACGTAAGACTTTCATTGATTGCTGTTTTATGAATTTTTATTTTTAACGTTCATTATTTACTTTCTCTTTTTACTCTTAATTTCAATTATTTGTATTGATGGAATGATTTCTGGCATATCAAATTAAAAGCATGAACAGAAACTTAATCTGTTAGCAAAATAATTTTTGAAATCAGCAAAGTCTTAACGTTTCGTTCTAAGAGCCTGTGGAAGATCAAAACTCCCATTAGTGAAAAATTTGGGCGGCTTCAAACACACGGCTCTGTGTACGTACACGGAGTACACGGAGAGAGGTTTCTCTCTTCACAGTTCCCCCGCCCTCTAGTGGTAGTTATAATAACGCCATTTTGTAGTCCCCAAACAGGAAATGCCTGTTCTTACTTCAGTTACCAGAATCCTTTTACAGGAAGTTAGGTGTGGTCTTTGAAGGAGAATTTAAAAAAAAAAAAAAAAGAAAGAAAGAAAGAAAGAAAGAAAGAAAGAAAATGAAAAAAAGAAAAAAAGAATGATGGAATTTTAGCTGCAGTCTTCTTGGTGCCAGCTTATCAATCCCAAACTCTGAGTGTAAAAGATTCTGCAGGGGTAATGTTTTAATATTCTTATTATGCTTATTCTCTGGGATGCTTCTCTACCTTTACAGTACAATCCTTGGGGGAATCTGCAGAGGACCACTTTCATTTTGAAGCTGCTGGCTGCATGTTTTAGCATGTCTCTTCTATTAGAGCATACAGGCATGGCAGTTTCCTCCATGGAGTATGCATGGACCTTCTTCATGCTTATGTCTGTTGAGGCATGAGGGTCTCTGGGGATGGGTGAGGTAAAATAGAGATGTTTTGGAGATAGTGTGATACTGAGAGAGCAGTCTGCTAGCTGGTGGCTGAAAGGTCCTACTCTACTTCAAAAAAAAAAAAAATGTAGGAACGGTACAGTAGCTTATGTTATTTTAAATTTCCCTGTTTGATTTGGCATATGCTACAGAAATGCTCTGGATATTAATACATTTACTCTTAGAAAATGCACTTCATATAATTAAATGGCAATTCTCATTGCTGTAGGATGGGGGTTAAAATGGATGGATATTTTAAAAGGAAGGAAAATTGGTAAGTGAGCATATACAGATGGCATTCAGGAGTTAAGATTTTGGTTGTATGATTTCAAAAATCATAGAAACTCTTGCCACTGGTTCAGAGATAACATTCGGAATGATTGGTGTACTCTGTTAAGTTATATATGTTAGTCTCGTAAAATAAAATTAGAATACAGTAAACCTCCATTTATGTTATTGCAAAGACCAACAAAATAGGAGTTTGTTGAAAAGATAAACTATCTTACAATTGTTATTTTTTCCAGTCCAAATCTGCTATTGAGATTTTTATGAAATGGGCACTATTTGAGAAAATGAACTATTTCTACAGTATTTCCTAAGGTGTTGCAAATTTGTTAATTTAAGAAGCAATTATACTAGTTAGCAGCAGGTTGCTAAGCCTGGGGGGTCCAAGATCCAGACCTCTGACGTGGATGACTTCCTGCCCGGTTTGGCAGGAGCTGGATCCCTTCCTGTGCAGCTTCCGAGCAGTTCCAAATGCAATCGGGCATCCCCCGCTCCTTCCTGTTCCTTTGCTTTCAAGCAGTATCTACCTATGTTTCCATAGCCTGGCATTTCAGGATTTCCAGAGCTCTTTACCAGGTGCGTTGATTTTGAATAAGCTATTAAAGGTGGAAAAGTAGGCCAAAGGGAACATGGAAAAAAATGGAGAGATACATGCAAGATCCTTGCATAGCCCAGGTTCTATAATTTTGGGTGATTATTCATCTGTTGTTTTGGATCTCTGATATTCTTTTTTCAGAAAGGATGCTGAAAAAGATGGCTGCCAAAATATTCACACAAGTGAAACAGCAAGCACAAACCAGTATCCTCCATTTCTGAGCTCGAAATTGGATATTTTCACTTAAAACATTTTGGGAGTGGGAGACTAGATTACCTCATAGACATCTACTGGGTGTGGAAGACAGATCTCCATGCAAGCAAATGAATGCGTGCATGAGAATCCCCTGAATGCCAAATACAGCTTCCTTAGTAAATATTACAGATAGATTGGTTTATATATTTTATCTCTGTATCATGTAATTGTCACAGTTACCTTTTATCCTAATGACTGT
The DNA here is from genome assembly GCF_023721935.1 of Panthera uncia. Classification (NCBI taxonomy): domain Eukaryota; kingdom Metazoa; phylum Chordata; class Mammalia; order Carnivora; family Felidae; genus Panthera; species Panthera uncia. The sequence continues at coordinate 66,384,914 of NW_026057584.1, read as the reverse complement.
TGCTTCTCTCTCTCTCTGTCTCTCTCTGTCTCTCTCTCTCTGTCTCTCTCTCTCTCGTTTCCATAGCACTTTCTTATGCAAGGAGCTAAACAGTGATTAAAGGAGCAGGATGAAAAGATGGCACAGTCAGTGCTGGTACCACCAGGACCTGACAGCTTCCGCTTCTTTACCAGGGAATCCCTTGCTGCTATTGAACAACGCATTGCAGAAGAGAAAGCTAAGAGACCCAAACAAGAGCGTAAGGATGAGGATGATGAAAATGGCCCAAAGCCAAACAGTGACTTGGAAGCAGGGAAATCTCTGCCATTTATTTATGGAGACATCCCTCCAGAGATGGTGTCAGAGCCCTTGGAGGACCTGGACCCGTACTATATCAATAAGAAAGTGAGTTTTTAGACACCTTGTCTTTACTTCCCCCACTTCCTAACTGGTTCTGGGCTAGTCACACAGATGTCTGGTAAAGAATGATGTGCCTCTTCCCCTCTGCCTGAAGTGTCACTAGGATGCTGAGTGGGCTTGAGCATGTAATGGACCCATTATCCTACAAGTCTTTTGGAAGCACTCATCTGAACCTACATTCCCGGGACAAACAGAACTAAAGAAGCATCATGTAGTTGATAACTGAGGAAGGGCAAAAAGTCTATTCAGCTTAGGGTACAATGAAGCAAAAAGTGAAAACAAGGGTTGTATTGTATTATATTATATTATATTATATTATATTATATTATATTAATTTCCAGGAGCAGTATCTAAATTCATTTTTACAATCTCAACCTCTAAGTAAGTTATTTTGGTCATCAGCAGGATTATGCCTTCATACCAAAGACTTTGCCCTTCCCATGGCTCTCTGCAGAAGAAATAATAGTAGGTGACTTAAGTACCCCCAAAAGAATCTCATCCAAAAACACACCTGGAAAACTCTGAAGTTTTCATGAAAATTGTTATCAAAATCAAGAAGTAATCAAAGCCCCATTTTCATGCTTTTTGTGAATTATAAATATGGTTTTAAAATACTGCTATCAAAACTTGATAAGGATGCTAAGAATTCCTATGGCATCGACTACATTTTTTTTTTCTCTTTTAAATGCTCAGGTCACTTACAAATTTAGGAAAGTTAATAGTGCTCAGAAAAAGCACCTATCATCGTGTTGCATGTTGATAGTGTATTACTATAGTATTTTATAATGCAAAATTTTAAATAATGGTCTCACCTTTTTCTTTAAATGTTCTTAATTTTAATATTAAGATCCTAAATTCTGCCTTATATGTTGTGTTTTCTTTTTCAGACATTTATAGTATTGAATAAAGGGAAAGCAATCTCTCGATTCAGTGCCACTCCTGCCCTGTACATTTTAACTCCCTTCAACCCTATTAGAAAACTAGCTATTAAGATTTTGGTACATTCATATCCTTTTTCAAACAGTTGCTTAATATGATTTTGTTCTTTGAATTATTGAGCTGGGAATCTTTTTTTCAAATATGTGTGGTTGGCAACATGATGTGCTCTTTTTTTCTTTCCTCTTACTCAACAGTTAGCGTATTGCAAATGGGATCATAGGTAAGTGAACCTGTTTTCCTCATCTTCTTGAAGTTCGCCTCTCCCCAACTTACTACATCTTTCTTCTCTACTCCTCTGTGTCCTTCTAAATTACTTGTTACATCCGGGGCGCCTGGATGGCGCAGTCAGTTAAGCGTCCGACTTCAGCCAGGTCACGATCTCGCGGTCCGTGAGTTCGAGCCCCGCGTCAGGCTCTGGGCTGATGGCTCGGAGCCTGGAGCCTGTTTCCGATTCTGTGTCTCCCTCTCTCTCTGCCCCTCCCCCGTTCATGCTCTGTCTCTCTCTGTCCCAAAAATAAATAAAAAACGTTGAGAAAAAAAATTTAAATTACTTGTTACATCCAAGACTTCTTCATTAATGTTGATCATGTTTCAAGGCTCTCATTTTATAAGTCTTCATATTTTACAATGGTAGGCAATGGGTAACCTCCATGAGCTAATTTTCCTTACTGCTTTCACATTTGGAAACTATATACATAATCTGAATGGAACAATTTTATATCTTTTTGGTCTGAGTTGTACTACTTTCTGCTTTTTATTTCAGCACTTGAAAACTTTGAGTTAGTAAATGTTTATAATTGTAACTGTATACACACTGGCCTTTCAAACATATCTCCAAAAATTTTCCCCAACAGCATCCCACTGATTTTCTTTTTTCTTTCTTTCTTTCCTTTCCTTTCCTTTTTTTCCCTTCCCTTTATTTCTTCTTTCTTTCTTTCTTTCTTTCTTTCTTTCTTTCTTTCTTTTTTTCTTTTTCTCACTTGCTGCCGTGTTTTATTCAAGTCACATGTCCTGCTACAATTTTATCTCTCCAAAGGCTTAATGTCTGTCAACCCATATACATCCTCATTTTATTCTTCATTCTCCTTATTGAAGTCACTACTTCCTAGAAATGAGATTGATGACACCTTTGTGGGAGATGGTAATATGAAGTTAAATAGAGTAGTTGTGAATGAGAGGTTTTATTTTAGGTGAGGGATAGTGGTCTGACTGATAGCCAGACCTGAGAAAACCAAGGAAGCAAAGGTTTGGAAGACTGGGGCTATGCCAGGCAGGGACTTTTACCGGAAGAACACTTAAACCTTGGGATGAGGATTGATACACATCAGGAACCAGAGGTAAGATTCCTGAAAGGGAAACTGAAATCTAAGCAGAGTCTCAGAGCAACTTTTAATGTTATTTCTTCTTTAGAAAGAGTCCATGACATGATAAGGCTTTCGATGTGAAAGCTCGCTGCCCCCAGTAGGCTGAGAAAATGTTTGAAATAGATAAGGTAAGGAATTCTGAAGATGGGATAAACTTGGTACAGGAAACTCGTTTCAGTTCTGGGTGGGAGGGCTGTAAATCATGTCCTGGGACTTGACTGGCAGTGTGGTAAATGATGTTTTCAGAAGCACAGCATTTTAGAATTTAGTCTCCTTTTAACATCTAGTTCATTCCCCTTCTTCCCCTATGTCCTTTGCATAGACATCAACATATTTTAATTTGAAAAGCTTTAAGACTTAATACTTTTTTTGTGAATTATCTAAAGCAATATTTCCTTACTTCTGTTTTTCAAGAACCCAATGGTATGGGGGATAAAGATCTATGAGTTAGCATTAGAAATGAATAAAAAGGGGTGCCTGGGTGACTCAATCATTTAAGTGTCCAACTTCAGCTCAGGTCATGATTTCATGATTTGTGAGTTTGAGCCCCACGTTGGGCTCTACATTGACAGTATGGAGTCTGCTTCAGATTCTCTGTCACCCTCTCTCTCTGCCCGTCCCCTGCTCATGCATTCTCTCTCTCAAAACTAAATAAATAAACATTAAAAAAAAGAAATTAATAATAAAGTTACTATTAGATTTGGGTCTCCTGAATTATAAGCCATGGTCTATTATTATGTTTTGGGTATTTGTAATCTTTGCACTAAATAAATCTTTCCATAAATTATTTATTATATTTTTAAATAACGATATGCCCTTTATATAAACATTTTTATATGAAATTATGTGAAAACTCAAACTTATGTCCAATGCTGTGTTAAAACTAGATACTGGGAGAATAAGTGTTGAATAAATAAGTGACTCATGAAGCAGAGGTTGGAGAATTATATGCAAAACAAGTAACAAAATGGAGGGTTTGAATAGATGAGAAAAAAATTGATTTTGTCCTGAATCTGAGTGAGGAGACAGAATTAAGAAAGCCCAATATTAAAGAAAAAAATCAGTTTTTGTTTTAAACATTTTGTGTGGAGATCATGTATTTCTTTGAAAATGTCATGAAAGCCATCATCTAACTCCAAAAACTTCTATGAAGTTAGGGAACCCATGAGTCCTAATTTAAGACCCTTTGAGAAAAGAGACTCCTGGTGGTAGAGGACAAGGGCAGTTATAGAAGTTTCAATCAGGAAAAAGAAAAAAGAAAAAAAAGAAATTTCAATCAGAGAATCTGGGCATTGAGGACATAGATTATAGTGGGGGCTCTCTGGCTCTCTGGGAATCAAGACACAACTTGAATTTGAGGGTTTGCACCGGCTTCCTTGAAGAAACAAAACCCCGGGGCAGAGTTGTTCAGAGGACTGCAGTGATGTGAATTGCAATGTGAAGGTAGCCAGGTAAATTTATGAGATTTGCTAAAGTGAACGATAAGAAGCTTATAAATGGCTGATAAGCCACAAATGTCTTCCAATGTAGAAAAAGGTAGACTCTTTAAAATCTCTAATTACCTGAATAAAAATACTATGTTTCACATATCTCATCTTGGAGTACAGATAGAAGAAAAGAAAAGGCAAGTGTACTAGTAGTCTAAGATAAATTCTTCAGTCTTTTGATGACAGTGACATACTTGATAGGGAAGCCTAGTAAACTTTGATGTATATAATACTGTAGCATTTTCAAGTGATTCAGTTAGTGATTTTGTCTTTTATTCTTCACAACAGAAGCCCTATGCTCAAATCCTGGTTTTCTGACTTCAAGCACATGCTTTTTGCTGTAAGGTAAAAATGCTTGGAGATGGTGATGGTGGGTTTGGGCACAGTTAAGAGGTCATTTGTGTATTTATTATCATTAACTTCTAAACAAGAAAGTGCCCATTCACAATAAAGAAAATTGTATTTTGAGCCTAGACTAATATCTCTATTTCTGAAGAAAATCCTGTCTTGTTTCTTAAAGAGCTGTTATCTTCATTAGAAGCTGTTGCATATCAAATTAGCTTTGTTTCTTGACTTTGGCAGAATGAGAAGTTATACTTATGCTTACTATATTTGCGCCAGGGTGTATTTTGAAAACTGAAAATGTTTTTGATATGCCTAATATCTTGTTTTGATAGTTAAATAAAATATGGTTATAGTTTCTAGATCATAAACACATTTTAAAAAATCCATATTCTTAAAATTCTTGTCAGAAATGTGTTTCATGTTAGTTTTTATCATTTTAGCTATGTATGCTTATTCCTTTTATTTTTCATTTGGTACTCATTTGTTTGTTCATTTGAAAATATTTTTTAAGTACCTACTATATGGCAGGTGTTCTTCTAGGCATTGGGATGCAATACTGAACAAAACCAAGTTCCTACGTTAGTGTAGTTACATTTGTGTATATGTGTGTGTTTGAGAGCTAGATCATATGTCAGCTAGTGATAAGTGATATTAAGAAAAATAAAGCTGTATAGAAAGAGAAGAATGGAAAGGTACTGTTTTAGATCATATGACCAGGGAAGTCCTCTCTAAAAATAGAGCATCTGAGTAGAGATTCAAAGGAAGGGAGACAGTGAGACATGGAAATGTAGGGGAAAGGTAAGTGTAAGGAGAATAGCAAATATGAAGGCCAAGTATGAAGGTAGAAATGCACCTGGTATGTTCAAGAATCATCAAGGAGTCCAGAGTGGCTGGGACAGAGTGGGAAAGGCAGGGTGGAGTAGGAGACGAAGTCAGCGTGAGTGGAGGGCAGGAACTGCAGCTGTAGAACATGATGAGAACACCAACTTCACTTTGAAGGAGATGCAGAGTGATGGCTGAAGGATTTCCAGCAGAAGAATATCATGATCTGACTCACATTTTATAAATACCACTCTAGCTGCTGCATGGAGAACAGACTACGTGGAGGGGAAGAAGACAGATCGGGGGCCTCCTGCCATGATGAAGGCAAGGGATGCTGGTGGCTTAGTCTATGGTAGAAACCATGAGGGTAGCAGAATGGCATCAAACTTGGATGTGTTTTTCAGAAGGGCTCACAACAGGATTTTCTGAGTAGTTGGATTAGATTTGAATATATTTTTGAGATGGCTATTAGTCAGTGGAGGAGTTGAGTACATAGATGGATATGGAAGTCTGGAGTTCAGAAGAGGGCTGGGCTGGAGATAAAACTGCAGGAGACAGCAGTATTCAGATGGTATGTAAAGTCATGACAGCGACCTGTGACACTCCAAATCACACAGCTAGTGTAGACTGCTGGTGATTCACACAGAGTAAGAAAATGAAAAATAGCTGTCAGTATCAGAAAACCTGGATTCAGACCCCGCCTCTGAAATTTACCTATTGCTTTATGACCTTGGGCCAAGTTATTACAACTGTTTTGAATCTCAGTTTCTCAATGCATAAAATTGTAATCAAAATTTATACATTAATGCTAATAAAATATACGATAAGTACCTGGCCTCGTGATGAGCACATAGTAGGTACTTGATGTGTGGTTGCTATGATAGCTATTTTGGTTGCAGTAGCTACCATCCAAGCAGTAACTACTGCAAGATTAGTAAGTAAAGGAAAACTCTCATACTGCCTAAAGAATTCCACAAAGAATACTGTATAAATCACTACTCGCTCCCAGCTTCGTTTTGCAAACAAAATGTTCATATAGCACCAGAGTTTGGAGCTGTCAGTGACTAAAACACAATCTGATTGGTTTCAACCTTCTCATTTTGCAGACAATTTAATTGAGTCCCCAGGCACATTTGCTCCCTTTCTAAGCCTATCTTTTATAGCAGTGGCAGAGCTAAAACTTCAGACCAGGTCTTCTGACTCTCAGCCGGGTGCCCTTTGCATTTTCCACCTAACAGAAGACTCTCAGGTATAACGTACTAGATTCATTGCCAATATTGCTGTCTGTATGCATTTCAAAGGTTATTCTCAGTGGCTAATTCATTAACTAACAAGTAGACTTTTCAGCTCATTCAAAAATTATATGCTCTTTATGTAGAAATAAAAAATGTTATGGTTTTCCATGCAAAGAACTAGGTAGGTCTGTAGGAGAGGAGGGGAGGAAACTTATGATTTCCATTTCCCCTGCTTGTGATGCTCAAAAGTTACCACCCATTATCACATAGTTAAGGAGATGGTTAATCATAGAATGAAACAAATCAAGAGTTAAAAGTATATATGTGACATTTTGTCAATATTTCTGCTGGGCTAGAAATATGCACTGATATGTAGAAAGAGGCCTTTCCTACTCTGCTCTGAATTTTCCACTTTTATGTTAAAAAAAAAAAAGAAAACAAAACAAAACTCTGACATCAAATTGTTTTCTCCCTCTAGTATAGAGTTAAACATTCCTCTGCAACTTCTCCAGATATTATATAACATTACAAAGTCCCTGAACAGACTCACAAACAATGTCTTTCCCTTCTTTAAGAATAACAACAACAACAACAACAACAAAAAGAAAAAAAAAAAAATGGGTCGCCTGGGTGGCTCAGTCAGTTAAGCATCCGACTTCAGCTCAGGTCATGATCCCACTGCTCATGGGTTTGAGCCCCACATCTGGCTCTATGCTTGCAGCTTGGAGCCTGGGGCCTGCTTCAGATTCTGTGTCCCCCTCTCTCTTTGCCCCTCCCACGCTCACGCTCTGTCTCTCTCTCTCTGTCAAAAATAAATAAACATTAAAAAAATTTTTTAAATAATAAATTAATAGATGTAAAAGATCCTTTTTTCCTGAAATTATATAAGGTTAATCTGCTTCCATTTTATTTTACATTCCAAAGCTCTTAAGGAAATATTGTTTTGGGATACATTGTTGTTTTGAAAAATATACTCTAGTTGATGTCTTGGCCTGTATATTTAGAAAATAATACAAGATTTACAGGTTTTGTTACTAGTTCTTGCCCCTTGAAATCCCCCTTGATGTGGAGTTTCTATACTTTTTCGATGTGTGGTATCACCAATGCAAAACCCATACCTACATTTTTTTCATATCTGTATATTTGTTATGATTATCTGAAACCCTACAAAAAGTCACTCACCAAATTCCAAGAATTTTAAAAGTATGTGACTGATAAAATTAGTCCACAGTGATTTTTTAAAATTGATGAGTAATGACACACCCTATTTAGAGATACCTATTAAATCAAAAGCAGAAAACCTAAATCTAGTTATCTTTTATTTTGTTTTAAAAGCAAAATAGTTTACGGGGCGCCTGGGTGGCTTGGTCGGTTAAGCGTCCGACTTCGGCTCAGGTCATGATCTCACGGTCCATGAGTTCAAGCCCCGCGTCGGGCTCTGTGCTGCCAGCTCAGAGCCTGGAGCCTGTTTCAGATTCTGTGTCTCCCTCTCTCTCTGCCCCTCCCCTGTTCATGCTCTGTCTCTCTCTGTCTCAAAAATAAATAAACGTC